>NC_084892.1:25572500-25795000 GCF_958979055.1 Alnus glutinosa
CTGTGATGGAGTGATCGTGTGCACATATGTCCAAGCGACCGGTGAAAAGTATTATTATAGAGGGGTCTATATGTAGAAACTTCCAAGGAGGGATGTCTGGAACTTCTACATGTTTTCACAGCTATATAGTATGTTTTAAATGATTTCTGAATAGTCGGTGTTTGCTACATTAGCTGTTGGTAAATTGTGGCTAATATAGTGCTCGCACGACTAAAATAATATAAAGGTTGGTTCTTTGTGAAAACTCAGTTAGTCTTATACCACTGAGGTCTTAGTATGAGGTATACTAAGGCGGTGAACTCATTATTTCACCTATGTGGATGTGGATACCACCACAGCCGTGTAGATGATGTTTCTTTGGCTGCAGGTACTACGGTATAGTCGATGGGTCGGTAGCAGTGTGCTTGAGATATTATGACTGAAGCTCACCGCGACGGTTGTAATTGTCGGACCACGGGTTGTCCACTATTTTATAGATTTGGTATGGATTGTGATGTTTGTGTCACATATTCTTTGTAAAGCTATAATAGTTTTGTAAATAATGTGTTAATAAGACATACAGATAGATGTTAAATGGCTCTTTGTTGTGATTAATTTGTGATAGATGTATAAGTTGTAATTTTCTCTATTCAGATTTATGTTTTCCGCTGCATAGATAGATATATGTCATACTCTGATTATCGGGTACATGTTATGGGGTATGTGCCATATGTTGGCTGAGCGACACGTAGTCATGCCACTGCGATGACTCGTTTTACGTTTTATATAAAAAAAAAAAAAAAAAAAAAAAAAAAAAAAGGGTCGTCACAGCACTAGACTTGCAGCCCAGTTCCAGACTCCATGGTATCAGGTCCCATACCATCAAGCACCAAGATATCAAGCTCCTTGGTCTCATGCACCACGATACCAGGCATCTCAGCATCAGCAGCCTCAATAACGATTTCTACCTACCAATCACGGTGGCAACTCCAAGAACAAATCCAAGCAATTCAAGAGGCCTCAGAAGGTGAAAGAAGAGCAGTACCATAGTGAGCCACCTATCTGGATGCAGAGTATGATGGAGTGGATGATACAGTCCTACCAGCAACCACCTATAGGAAGACAGGCTTGGGTTAAGAAGGACAATCACCCTATGAGGGGGAATAGACGCACCTAGCAGGTTCAGGTGTTCATGCCTAGGATTTGGTTCCTAATCCTACGACAATAGGTTTGATTGTTTGCACTTCTACTTGTTATATTTGTGTGCTTACTATGCAATCTAGGAACCAATTTGTTTTGTTGTCTATGTCTCGTGAGAAATCTTTGTAGGTACTTATTGGGGAAGACAGAAAAACCAAGTCGAGCGACAGTTTTTCTGTATTGGCATCATCAGGTTTGATCTTGCCTTGCATATGAGGTCAATTCCATATTGCATTTTTTTAATTAAAAAAAAAGGGGTTTAGGAGTTTTGCTGCAGGGTAGTCATTTGCAAGGTATGTCAGCTTTCTCATGTATCTTTTATGGTTTACTAGTTCATTGAGCTTTGATGTATTATGCTTACATGTGGCTGAGAACATAAGTCTGACATATGCAAAGATTTTCCTGCTCATTGTTTTGGTTGATAATTGCTTGTCTCATGTGATGACGTCGTACACTATCACTACGCTCCCCAAAGGTGTGCATTTTTTCTTCTCTGACTTTTTGCTCCTAGAAATTCTGGATAAGAGAAGAGATTTTTGATAAGATGGTCAAATTGACCACATGCTAGTTGAACCTATAACTTAAAAACTCTGGCATTCCCTCTAGATTGCAGCACCATAAGAATCAAGCAGTAAATCATATGAATTATGCGCTTTAATTGTATATTCACTGCTTATGTGCTGAATTTTGCTATATGCCTTGCCCTCTACGTGCAAGTAAAACATTTACTTTGTCCTTCATGGTACAAGTAAAACAATTTTGCTATTTGACTTTTGACTAATCTTGCATTGATTTTCTCTCTTGTCTAGAAAATCTGGTTGCTTCTTGTCATATTTGTAAAAATCAAACCTTGTGGGAAAAGAGTCTTCACACACACACACACACGCATTGCATGAGTTGAGCAAGCTATTTTCATTGTTATGCTTGCAGGATAATCTTTGTATATGTTATACTTGTCTAACAACTCCATGTTTGCATAAATCTAACTTGCTCCTTAACTGATTTCTCAAACGGATATACATGCGTGAGCTACTATTCTTGTGAAGAACCTTACCTTGTTGTTTTTCCCTTTTTGCAAACGTTTTTTTTTTTTTTTTTAAGTCCATGCTGGTTTATTTTCTACTCTGTTAAACTCTTGGACTCATATTACTCTGTTTACCCTAATCCTTTTGAGACCGTTAGGGGGAGTAATTTTTATTAACAGCTGGTTTTATTACTCTGTTTTACCCTTTGTCATTTTGTGAGAAAAATGGGGAGTAATTTTTATTTTTGGACCGGGAATGTATTTCCAAACCGGTCAAGTGATTTTTGTCACAGAATGGCCAAAGAGGAAGTTTGTTAGTTTGTAATTGGCCTTATTCTGTTAGACAAAATCACTTGTTTGTAATGATGGTTTATAACAGGGATTTCACTATTCAGAAGTATTTCAGAGATTCTACACTGGTTACAAGTCAGAAGAATCAGTTCCCAGTCAGCCATCCGGACAACGTGTCATCCCGTCCGGACGCTCATCTGTCCATAGCTCCAGCGTCCGGACGACGTGCCATACCGTCCGGACTCCAGACAGACCAAGCATCATCCGTCCAAACGACGTGGACTTCCGTTTGGACCTTCCTCTATGTCGAGAAGCTTCTGTGCCAGCTTGCATCTGTCCGGACGACTCAGCAGCCCGTTCGAACCACGTCCAGTGATCGATCAGCTTCAGATTCTTTCCAAGTTCAAATAAGGGAAGATTGCTGCAACCGTCCGGACGCGCTTCTCCTTCAGGCAAGAATCACAATTCAAATACAATAGTCCGGATGCCTGCCTATCATGGTTTGGACGCGCGCTCATCTGATATGGAAATTGCATGTTGAAGATTAACCGTCCGGACAGCCATCCCCCTTGGTCCCGAAGCGCGAAGTCTTATATGAAAATTACTTGCAGCGGACGTGCGACCGTCCGGATGACAGTGCCTCATCGTCCGAACGCGGCTATCAAACAAGAAAGATTTTCAGCGAAAATCTCAAAAATTCTGGTCGCATAGTTGTCCATCCGGACAGCCCATGTCCACCGTCCAGACGGCACCGATATATTTCACTGCAATCGCCCATTTGAACCTCATCCTATAAATAGAGGCGCCTGGGCATTGAGAATTGCAAGAATTCAGTATTGAATTTCTTCAGAGCTTAGAGAGTATTTTGTGAGATTATTGGAGCTAATCTATTCTCTCTATAGCCATTATTGTGTGTTGTTGCTAAGCTATAAACTGAAGTCTATCTTAGGGGTCGGCCCTAAGATAAAGGATTCCGTTGAAGACCCCTTCAGGTAGGAGACCTGGTTAGGAAGCGTTCGTGTTGGATTACACGTTAGAGAGCAAGGTACGACCACTGCATCAGGGGTATGTGAGTGTTACTGCTTTGTATCTAGCTTTGTCTTCTAAATAGTGGATATCCTAGGTTTGGCTGCCCCGGATTGGTTTTTCTCATCTTGAGTTTCCACTTCGTCAACAAAAATTCTTGTGTTGTTTATTTTCCGCATTGTTATTTTTATTAACACTTTAAGCACACACTTGCCTGTTTATTTTAGAAGTCAATTTCATTTACATCAATGTTGGATGTGATTAATTTCAACCCATTTCGAAGAGTACACCCCGGCAGTAAGTAATAAATCAAGTCCCCGGATTTGTAACCATAGCTTTTAGCAATATCTTCTACAGCTGAAAATGACACCCTATCATGCTGAATGGCATTCGTATACACATCAACATCTCCCCCAACATATGAATTCATGAATCTCCTATCTATGTAACCTCCATAAGGCACCTCAAATACGAACTCTCGTGTAGCCATCTTCACAACAAAACATAATAAATAAAGGAACAAGCAAATTGAATATCAAGTGAAAAGATGTGCGCATGTGAGTGACAAGCCATTTTTCAAACTATTCTAAATCAAACACATTGAGTTATTATTATTTTAGTTATTATGATTTTTTTTCCTAAGTCTTTTTTCCTCTTTTCCGTTTTTTTTTCCCATGTTTTCACTATTTTGGTAAAAAAATTCAAATCAAGTATCCTAGACTAGATATCAGCCATTCAACCCAATTTCATAAAATACAAGCAAACTTATTTTTAGGGAACCAAGTGTGTGTGTACAGATTTTAAGGGAACCAACAGTGTTAGTAACGTGTGTGTACAAACATGGTCCATTTTCAATCACAAGCCCATAACAACTGACCCGTTATTTTCACATTTTACAAAAGTCAATTTTCAATCAAGGGTACAGGAAAGTGTGGACAAAGGGACAGTGGATAATACAACTGACCCATGGCCATCTCTTAGGGGACCACTAAAAAATGGGACCAAATAAACAAACAAATCATATGCAAAAAGGATCGGCGTCCAATATACAAACAAGAATCATAAAGTGTGGTAGGTTCTGAAAAATAAAATTGACTTCTAAAAATAAATAGACAAGTGTGTGCAATAGCGTGCAACAAAATCCCACAATGCGGAATTTAAATGAGACAGATATTTTGTTGACTAAGTGGAAACTCAATTAAGAGAAAAACTACTCCGGGGCAGCCAAACCCAGGATATCCACTATTCAGAAGACAAAGCTAGATACAAGACAGTAACACTCACATACACCAGATGTCGTGGTCGTACATTGGTCTCTAACGTGTAACTCAACACAAACGCTTCCCAACCAGGTCTCCTACCTGAAGGGGTCTTCAATGGAATCCTTTACCTTAGGGCCAACCCCTAAGATAGACTTCAGATGTAGCGTAGCAACAGCACACTTGCAATGGCTTGAGAGACAAATCAGCTCCGATAATCTTACAAATAACTCTCTAAGCTCTGATGGAATTCACTACCGAATTCTTGCAGTTCTCAATGCCCAATGGCCTCTATTTATAGGCTGAGATGCAAAATGGGTGACTACTGTAATATGTACGAACACCGCCTGGACGGTGAACCTGGGCCGTCCGGATAGACAACTGTGCGACCAGAATTTCTGAGATTTTCTTTGAATATCTTTCCTATTTAAGAGCCACGTCCGGACGGTAAGGCATAGTCATCTGGACGGTTGCACGTCCACTGCAAGTAACTTCCATATAAGGCTTCGCGCGTCCGGACCATGGGGGATGAACGTCCGGACGGCTGAACTTCAACACGCAATTTCCATATCTGCTATGCACGCGTCCGGACCATGGTACGAAGTCATCCGGACGGTTGAAGTCGAATCGGCAATTTCCTTAACTGTTGAACACGTGTCCGGACTAAGGCTGACAGATGTCCGAACGGTGATATTTGAATTGCGATTCTTGCCTTATGTATGAGCCTATCCAGACGGGAATCTACGTTGTCAAGACGGTTGAAGCAATCTTCCCTTAAATTGAACTTGGAAAGAATCTGAAGCTGATCGATCATTGATAGGTGTCCGGACAGGCTACTGAGATGTCTGGACGAATGCAAGCTGGAACAGAAGCTTCTCGATACAGTGAAGGGTCCGAACGAGTCGTCCAAACGGATGATGCTTGGTTTGACTGGGCGTCCGGATGGTAAGGCACGTCGTCCAGATGGATGGAACAATGGACAAATGGGCGTTTAGACGGGATGGCACAATTGTCCGGACGGCTGACAAGGAACCAAATTCTTCTGATTGGTAAGTAGTGCAGAATCTTCTAACAACATTTTGAATAGTGAAATTCCTGTTAAAAGCATCTTTACACACAAGTGATTTTGTCCTAAACGAAATGAAGCCAATTACAACCTAACAAACTTCCCCTCTGGCCATTCTAGGACAAAAATCACTTGACCGGTTTGGAAATACATTCTCGGTCCAAAAATAAAAATTACTCCCCCTTTTTGTCACAAAGGGACAAAGGATAAAACAGAGTAATAAAACACACAAATGTAATAAAAATTACTCCTCCTAATGGTCTCAGAAGGACTTGGAAAATAGATTAATAGTAGTTCAACAGTTTTAAAAAAGTAGCTAAATATAACACAAATGTCACAAAAGAAAACTGAAAAAAGATAGCTACCAAAAACAAATTACAGCCAAAGAAACTTAATCATCCACTGCCATAGGTGCATCCTCCTCATCATCACTACTGCCAGGATGTAGGGTGGGCAATTTGGGTTCACGGGTCGAGTTCGTGTCAACCCGACCAACCTGATTACATAAACGGGTCTGACACGAACCCGACCCGATTATTAGTCGAGTTGTGACATGCGACTCGAACATGACCCGATAAACACGACTAATAATCGTGTCTCCCGTTTACCCGACACGATTTCACAGAAACCAGACTACCATTTCCTATTCCCAGCAACCAAATCCCAAACTTGACTTTCTACCAAAACACACAGATTTTCTCAGACGTGCAAAAGAAGCAGACACCATTACCTTCTCCTGGTACCGCTTCTTTTTTTGCTACTTCTTTTTTTGCTGTATACTGTGAGAAAGGGAGCTCATCAGGAACTTCTTCTTGCTAAGCAAAGACAATATAATCAGGTGAGTCTTGATGGGTAAGAGAGGGGGGAGGGAAAAGTTTGGCGCAGAGAGAGGGGGAAAAAGCCAGATGGTTGGCGGTCGGGCGTGAGGAGTGTGGGCGGGTGCCGTGCGGGCGGGAGGGCTACTGGGCAGTGAGCATCAGGCATTTCGTAACTTTTGGTTTCGGGTTACTGGGTTAGTTTTTTTTTTTTTTTTTTTTTTTTTTTTTTTTTTTTTTTTTTTTTAAATACAACCAGGTCGGAATCGGGTTGACCTTATTATATAAAACCCAAACCCAATTTTCTTGTGTTGTGTAAAAAATTGCCAACCCTACCAAGATGATGGTACTTGAGGCACTCCTGGAGATCCAACTGATTTTACTCTTCTCGCTTATTGATGGAATGCACCTCCTGCTGTATAGAAGTGATGGACTGCTGCATGGTGCTCATGCCTCCCTGAATAGCAGCCAAGGCCTCCATGATCTGTGAAAAATTGAGCTCTGGCTTTGAAGGCGGGACCGTTTGAAAGGATGAAGCCATATCTGGAAAGCCAACTGGCATGGCAGCAGGAATGGGCACCTCATCATTGGAGTCATCTCTCCGCAGCTGTGCATTAGACTTCATCAAAGTCTACTTGCTGATGGGCTGCTGAATCTTCATCTTTGGTTCTCCAGTTATGTTGATGTTTGATTGAAAAATGATCTGAGTGAGCAGGTAGCCAAAAGGAAGACTAGTATTACCCTCATCACGGGCCTCCAGCATGACGCTCATAATATGCTTGCACAGGCAGAAAAGCAAGCGAAGGTGGATGGCATAAACAAACTAAGCCTTCTTCAGAATCAGGTCACTGCGCCTGACAACTGGCCATAAGTTGTGTTGCACTATCTTGGCCAGCAAGCAATGAGCCGGAGACAGTGCACCGATCCGGATGGTGGTAGCACACTCTTCGCCCTGTGGAACTGCATGGAAAAACTCTCGGAGATTGTCCATAGAGGGAGGAAGCACCACCTCATTATAAGGACTGCCGGGCAGATCAAGGACTGGAACGCCTATGAAGTTACTGATGATTTGGGGATCAACAGTGATGATGTGCCCATCAACAGTGGACTACAGTACCATCCCGCGATCATCATCCTGCGCCACCTCTAGGTTGGCATAGAAGAGTCTGACAAGTCTGGTGAGGACGATGCAAGCACAAGTGTAGAGGTATCCCCAGTGGTAAGTCAGGATAGTCTTATAAATACTATCCAGCGGAGGCATTATAATGTCAAATCGGACCACATTGCGCTCAGCAATGACTGTGCGATCCATGATTTTGGCTTGGAGTGCGCCCCTCTCTTCCACTATCCTCTGGCGGACCCTGAGCTGGGAACTGATGGCAGACATGATTCTGCACAAAAAAACCAACAAGATTTTGCCAAAAATAATCCAAGAATATGCTTGTTAGGTCAGAAAAAAATTAGGCAGAATAACGATAGTAAAAAGGACTTTTGCAAAAATAAAGACATAATTTATCACAATTTAGTCCTAAAAACATCATCACAAATAATCCTAAGATGGCAGGAATAAGCTTCCTCATAAACACAAAACATTCCTAAAGAAACCAACATTCTAACAATTTTAAAAAAAATGAAGAGAAAAAGAGGTTAAAAAGAATACCTGGAATGTGAAATAATGTGCAAAAAGACAAGAGAAAGCAACAACAAAAGCCAACAGCTCACTGGAAATAATGCACAAAATGCCAAAAAGGAGATTTTGGGTGGGGTATAGTGGAGTGAGCGGCAATCAGGGGTTTTTATAACCTCTGTGGGGTCTCCGTTCGGACGGTGTATTAATGCCGTTCGGACGTGCGCTGCCTCGGAAATAAGCAGACTGGTCGCTCGCGTCCTGACGACTAATCTTAACCGTCCGCCCGATGCTGGCCGCTCACGTCCGGATGTTAAACAACTCCCGTCGGGACGTCTAAGCTCCATCCCCGTCTGGACGCCAAGAAACTACTGTCCGGACGCTCCACACTGAAACATCAGAAAACTGAGGAAATTTTCAGAAATCAAATTTTTCAAAGTCAGTTTCAGAACTCGCATGTGTAAACCACTAATAATACAATCAGAGAGCATCTCAAAACTAAACAAAGATATAAAAGAGAGTTGAGAGTTCAATCAGTACAAATAAATTCCTAAACATCGAAAAGTCAAATAGACAGCTCAACTCATGCAATGCGTGTGTGTGTGAAGACTTAACCCGCAAAGTATGACTATCATAGATATGACAAAGAACAACTAGATTTTCCAGACAAGAGAGAAAATCAATGCAAGATTAGTCAAAAGTCAAACCTTATAATTTACTAGGGGTCTAGCCACCCTCATCTGATACACTCCCCCTGAGATGCAGTACCTAATTGTTTTACTTGTACCATGAAGGACAAGGTAAATGTTGTACTTGCATGTAGAGGGCAAGGCATAAATCAAATTCAGCACATAAGTAGTGAATAATTAAAGCACAAAATTCATATGATTTACTGCTTGATTTTTATGGTGCTACAATCTAGAGGGAATGCCAGAGTTTTTAGGTTCTAGATTCAACTAGCATGTGGTCAATTTGACCATTTTATCAAAGACATCTTCTCTTATACAAAATTTCTAGAAACACAAAGTCAGAGAAGGAAAGATGTACCTTTTAGGAGAGTCGTGGATGAGAAAAGAAGCTATCCTACTTTTGCATATACAGGAAAACACTTGGCAAATTATAGTCAACGACTCTCAATTATATCCAAGGAAAGTAAATTAATACTCAAAGATTTGAGATATCAGGAGAAAATACATGCAATTATCTGTTATGCAAAGAAAAAAAATCTTGCAAATCCTCCCAATTTTTTTTTATATATATATAAAAAAAAAAAAAAAAAAAAAAAAAAAAAAAAAAACAACACAAGAAAACAAAACATGCACTATGGAAATGACATCATATGCAAGGCAAAATCAAACCTGATGATGCCATTACAGAAAAACAGTCGCTCGACCTGCTTTTTCTGTCTTCCCCAATAAATATCTGCAAAGATCTCCAAACAAAATATAGAGGGCACAACAAACTGGTTCTTAGATTGCATAGTAAGCACACAATTATAACAAGTAAAAGTGCAAGCAATCAAACTTGATGCCTTAGGATTAGGAACCAAATCCTAGGCACGAATACCTTCTCCTGCTAGGTGCGTTCATTCCCCCTCATGGGGTGAATGGTCTCATCCTTCTTGACCCATACCTGCTTGACTCGAGGCGGTGGCTTACAGGTCTTGTCCATGTTGGCCATACTCCTTAGCATACCCTGCATCAGGCTCAGCAACCCTTCATAACCATGGTTGCTAGTGGGCTTCTTTCTCTTGTAACGCCTTGATTTGTTCTTCTTTGATTTGCCACTTTGGTTAGCAGGAACAAACTGCTGTTGATGTCGTGGAGCCTGATGTGCTGTCGAAGGTAGAATGCTTGAAGTAGCTCTTACTGGAAGCTCCTTTTGAACCTTCAACTTTGAGACTAGAGCTGTGGACATTTGGGTCGGATGTGATCGGTGATGCCGCAATGATGACATGTAGGCAAGCTTTTTTTGTTTGAATGCTTCTTTTTAGTCTTTGCAGAATTATGATTAGCATTCTTACAAACAATATTGTCTTTACCTTTTATATGTCTTCTATAAGGAGAGACATATTTTAATGAGGAAGAATCTTCAGCTTCACTTTTCCTCAAAGCATCCTGCTTAATCTAAGGCCTGTGAGATCTTAAACAAATAACAACTTGGCCTAATATGAACAATCTTCCCACAATTATGACAAGTAGGGACAAACTTACCATGAGCTTGTGTACCTGTATCTTTGCATTTTGGCATCACATGATTAGTTAAGCAAGAATTTTCTAAATAAGCTGTATCTACTATCACAGGCTTAATATCAATAGAGTCTTTTTTAGAATCAGAATTATGTGAAGTAGAAGTACTCATATCATCAACAATTGAAGCAGGTTTGTTAGAAATATCTGAATGAATACAAAGCATGCTTTTCAAATTATCACTTGAGAAATTTTTCAAGAGATCCTCAGATTCTTTTAATTTATTCTCAAGTGTATCAATGATGTTAAATAGTATGGTATTCTCATATCTCAAAGAGTCAATTAAAGCATGTGATTCAGATAACTGAACAATCAATGACTCTTTTTCTTGCTTCACCTTTTTGAGCTCTTTTGGAGAAATATAAGTTTATCAAATTTTGCAAAAGCTTTAGAGAGCTCAATATCATGATTTTCTTCAGATAACTGAGAGAAATCCATGATAAAATGTGTAATTAAAAAAATAGAAGTTACAAAGAGATGAGGATCACACTCAGGAAATAAATCCTTAAAACGGAGTGTGCCTGCTCTGATACCAATTGAAAAATAAAATTGACTTCTAAAAATAAATAGACAAGTGTATGCAATAGTGTGCAACAAAATATCACAATGCGGAATTTAAATGAGACAGATATTTTGTTGACGAAGTGGAAACTCAGTTAAGAGAAAAACCACTTTGGGGCAGCCAAACCCAGGATATCCACTATTCAGAAGACAAAGCTAGATACAAGACAGTAACACTCACATACACTCGATGCAGTGGTCGTACCTTGATCTCTAACGTGTAACCCAACACGAACGCTTCCTAAACAGATCTCCTACCTGGTCTCCTACCTGAAGGGGTCTTCAATGGAATCTTTTACCTTAGGGCCAAACCCTAAGATAGACTTCAGATGTAACGTAGCAACAGCACACTTGCAATGGCTTGAGAGACAAATCAGCTCCGATAGTCTTACGAATAACTCTCTAAGCTCTAATGGAATTCACTACCGAATTCTTGCAGTTCTCAATACCCAGGGGCCTCTATTTATAGGCTGAGGTGCAGAATGGACGACTGCTGTAATATGTATGGACGCCGTCCGGACGGTGAACCTAGGTTGTCCGGACGGACAACTGTACGACCAGAATTTTCAAGATTTTCGTTGAAAATCTTTCCTGTTTAAGAGCCGCATCTGGACGGTAAGTCATAGTCGTCCAGATGGTCGCACGTCCGCTACAAGTAACTTCCATATAAGGCTTCGCACGTCAGGACCATGGGGGATGAACGTCCGGACGACTGAACTTCAACACGCAATTTCCATATCTGCTATGCGCGCATCCGGACCATGGTAGGAAGTCGTTCGGACGGTTGAAGTCGAATCGACAATTTCCTTAACTGTTGAACGTGCGTCCGGACAGACGTCCGGACGATGATATTTGAATTGAGATTCTTGCCTTATGTATGAGCGTGTCTGGATGGGAATCCACGTCGTCCGGACGGTTAAAGCAATCTTCCCTTAAATTGAACTTGGAAAGAATCTAAAGCTGATCGATCACTGATAGGCATCCGGACGGGCTGCTGAGACGTCCGGACAGATGCAAGCTAGAACAGAAGCTTTTCAATACAGTGAAGGGTCTAGACGGAAAACTACGTCGTCCAGACGGATGATGCTTGGTCTGACTGGGTGTCCGGGCGGTAAGGCATGTCGTCCGGACAGTTGACAGGGAACCGAATTCTTCTGACTGGTAAGTAGTGCAGAATCTTCTGACAACACTCTGAATAGTGGAATCCCTGTTAAAAGCATCTTTACATACAAGTGATTTTGTCCTAAACAGAATGAAGCCAATTACAACCTAACAGGTCCAGCAAGTCAAAATTTCGAATAAAGATTACAATAAACAAAAAAAAATGCCCATCGTTTTCTATGAAGTATAAATAAGGTGTCGGGTGTCGGCATTTAGGTAGTGGGTACTTACATACAATATTCCTGGGGAAGAGAATCCTTGGCACGAGACCTATCCACAATCACCCTTCGCAAGAAACACACTTTTCAAGAATCACCTGAGTCCCTTCGAGAATCGCCCATCTCCTCCCGTCCGACAGTGTCGACCAACGTAGGTGAGGCGTGAGCAACGTGAACGGCGTGAGCTAATGAAGTAAACCCTAGGATTTGAAATTTGAATCTCTTATTTTTACCGAATGGCATAATCGTAATTTACGTATAATAAACCATATTTTATTTCAGATTTCTCAGTTAAAGGACCGAAGGCCATTTTCGAAATTTCAATCTGTGGGGAAAAGGGTAATCTTGGGTTTTTTGGTTAAATGAGTCACGTGATGCGCACGTGACTTGGTTTCCATCCAGTTAGATAGCCCAAGCTGACGGATGGGGCCAAAATACAAGCGTCAGGTAATTTGGGGGGGCCGAAATCCAAGCTTTGGTAGTTTGGGATGCCATCAGGAGAATCGATGGTAGTTTGGGGGGCTAAATTGTTTGAGAAAGAAAAGGTAGTAATACAAATACGAATCCAATTGATCCACTTAGGATGAAAGCCCAGTTTTTCCATGATAGATAGCAGAAAATCCCATTCCATCTCCATATCAATATTAACTGCCATTAGTCCACCATGTTCTCGTTTCGATTTAAGAGAGAGGAGCATCTCATGAGAGAGGATAGAATTATCTTGGATATGTCAACCTGGAATAAAAGCAGTTTGAAATGGAGAAATAAATTTAAACAAGAGAGGCTTAAGCCTATTAGCCAGAAGCTTTGAGATGATCTTGTAAATGATGTTGCAAAGACTAATAAGTTGGAAATGGTGAACCGCCGAAAGGCCCAGCCTCTTGGGGATTAAGGCGATGAAGGTGTGATTCTGTTCTCTTAGTAGTTGATTTGAAGTGAAAAAATTCCCAATAGCCCGAAGAACATTGGATTTTATGCAATCCCAATGTTTAACATAAAATAAAGCTCCCCATCAAGACCATGAGCTTTTTCACGACCCAAACTTAGCAAAGCTTCATAAATTTCAGCTTCTTCAGGGATGGAACATAAAATAGTGTTATCCAAGTCTGAGATAACAGGATGAAAGAGATCCAATAATTCAGAAGGGGATAGGGGATTTGTAGATGTAAACAGATGTTTGAAGTTAGTCACAAAACAATTACCAATATCCGTACGATCAGAAGCTACTCACCATTTGGGGTCTGGAGAAGAGAAATAGAGTTACAACGCCAACGAATCAAAGTACTAGTATGAAATAATCTAGTATTAAGATCAGAAGCAGTGAGTCATAACTCTCTTGACTTTGTTTTCCAGAGAGATTCTTCCTGTTTTAAATATTCATCTAATAATTCCAGAAGATGGAGCTCCATAGCCAAATTGGAATCCGAAGGTGACGCTTGTTGAACCTTGTCAAGCAGGGAGAGATTGCTATCTAGTTTACTTTTAATATTACCAAAATAATGTTTATTCCAGTATTTGATAGCCGCTTTAGTAATCTTTAACTTCTAAGTCAAACAGAAAGAAGGAGAGCCTGCAATAATCGCTAACCAAGCTTCATCAATAACGATACCACATGTAGGATCCTGAGTCCAAAAAGCCTCAAACCTAAAAGGCTGAGGAAGAGATTGGACTGGAAGGTTGGAATTAAGAAGCAAAAGACTGTGGTTAGAAGTGTGTGCTAGAAGATGAACAACCGAGTAAGATGGGAAAAAATTAATCCAATTGCAATTTGCAATACCCCTGTCAAGACGCACCTTAATCAAACTAGAGCCCTGTCTGTGATTGGACCAAGTATAAGGATTTCTACATAATCCTAAATCAATCATTCCATAACCATCCATAAAATCAATAAACGGATTTGAAGAATAAGAGTCAAAAGGCCGACTACCCAATTTATCATCAGGCGAGATAATGGCATTAAAGTCCCCAATACAAACCCATGGATCATTATAAGAAGCCTCAAAATTATCCATTGCATTCCAAAATTCAACACATAAATTCTTGTAAGGAGGGCCATATACAAAAGTAAGCAAGCATTTAATACAAGGATTATCTGAATAGTACCAAACACAGATTATATTACAAGAAACATAAAAACTGACAATATTAACATTTGTTTGTCAAGCAAACAAAAGACCTCCCTTAGAACCAGAGGGAGGAGCATGAACTATTAAAGAAAACCCCAGCTAACGCAAAATAGGGGTTGAAACTGAAGGTAAAGCTTTTGTTTCAAACAAAAACAAAATATTAGGATTATGTTTCCTGATAAGAGCCCTAAGACTGTGAATTGTAGAGGCTTGGGCCAAACCCCTACAATTCTAGGACAAAGTGATCATATGTCTGAAGGGAGCATGGCCAAGCCAGCCGCCTCAATTTGTGCAGAAGTAGTAGCCACTGCATGAGAACCTGCATCCATCAAAATCAATTAAGTGACACTTCTTGATTTTTTAGCTGCCTTGTAAACTTTCCTTCCCAAAGTAGGTGACATAAGAACTGTTGGAAAGGCCATAGTTTCAACTCTGGCCGTAGGAGAAGACTCGGCAAAAGAAGAATGAACCACGGAAAACAGTACAAAATCCTTTACCAAAGGAGCTGTAGGAAAAATTGGTGTGGTTGGCGCCGGTGGAGAGTTCCTCAAGGCCGAAAGTGAGTGAGCAGCCAACAGCATCCTATCCTGGTAGCTACTAGAAGTGGCTAGCTTTTTTGAAGGAATAAGAAAAAGATCAAACACTTCCGAAACAGCCATCCTTTTCTGTCCACTGGTTTTACTCAACTCAGAGAGTGGAGATGGGTAGCCATCCTCTAGTTGAGATTTTCCTTTAGAGGTTGTTGCATGTCCTTTCTTTTGATATAGGTGATGACGAGTGGTTGACCGAGAGGAATTAGATGATAATTTGTGGGTTAGGGGGGCCGTGGGGTAGACTAGATTTGGAGGATTGGTGGTGTAAGTTTGAACTGGGGAAGGTGGCAAGGAGATAATAGGGTTAGTGTATTTGTGTGGAGGAGCATTTAAAGGGTTAGAATGGGAAACCGGGTGAGGAGCATGCATGGGTGAATTCATTGAACCAGCAGACATCATATGAGACAAAGGAGAAGAAGAGGGAGTGGATTGACTTACATGGATGCTTAGAGAGATGTGAGAGCTAGGAAGAGTCAAAGGTTCAGGAAGCACAAGAGACAGGCCGACAGAAGAGGGCCCTTGGTAGAAATGGAGGGTAGACGGGTCAAAGAGGGTCAAGCTCGAAGAAGAATGCCCCGTCACTTTAGTAAGTTGCTGAGCCAATTGCAAATGGCCGTATGGCTGTCCTGAGTAGTAGGTCCATGTTCCCTTAGTTTACACGTGGCTATTGAAGAAATTATATCAATTCTTTTATTATAATTATTTATTTATTTATGCTATTTTCTTGGTTCGTATTTAATTCCTACTTCCTGCATTAGTTTGTTTTTATTTTTCATGGTTCTCAATTCTCATCATGAAGTGAGTCGGTGTTAAAGTATTTTCAAAATTAATATGTATATAAATATTTATTTTGTGTCTTGGGAATGATTTAAAAGGAAGGTGTTTAAAAGCATTAAATGAAGATAGTCCCACATGGGAAAAAGAGAAACTGAAGTTGGCATTTATAAGGCCCAACACACTTTAAGCATTTAAAGTAATGCTTAGGTGTATACTCTTATGTGTATACTATAGTACGGTGCGAAGCACCGGACGCACACGCGCACGCGCGCATGGCAGTGGGCTGTAGGGCGCTAGTGGCGCTTTGATGGCGCACTTGGCACTTAGCATCGGAGCTCGGAGCAATCTAATCATGACCTTTCAATTTTGGATGGTCATGATCAATTGATCTAGTGGTTTAATCTAAACCATAGGATGCTTCTTAGGTAGATCCAATGGTCGGATTTACTGGACAATCAAATAAATAAACTGTAAGGTCAAATCACATTTGATCTAATGGTTGAGATTAATTAATAACGATCTAATGGTTATTATTAATTAATTATAGACAGTTATTTGATCTGATGGTCAGATTTAAGTGTCTGTTGAAACAGCAGTTTATGACTGTTATGGAAGCAGTTATGGACGGTTAGATTAGCAATTATTTAAATATTATACAGAAGTAACTGTTGTCCAGTTATCAGAAATATACAGAAATAACTGATGTACAGTGTTTAATAAAAGAAATAATAAAATTTCTTTTATCTTCAATGCTTTTTTTGATACCTTCTGTATTTTAAAATTAAAAAGAGTCTCTGTCTGTCTCTTGATATAATAGAAAAATCTAAGAGTGTTCGGGTTTAATTTTTAGTTAGTGCAAAACGAGATTAAACAAACAGAGGTTTCTGGGCTCCATTGTATCCTGAAGAAATATTTGCTGTAACCTTATTGCATACCTTTCTGGTGGGGGCAAATAATTTCTTAAGGAAAGCGACGTTGTAACGCGCCTTAGGAGCATTTCGTTTTTCTGCTTTCGATTATATTTTCTAACGGTCGGAGCAAGAGTAATCCTGTGGCTGTGGGAGAGGCATCCATACGAAACGTGACAATTGCCTGCAGCTTGGCAAGAGGATCAGTTCAGAGACAAATTCTGCAGAATGTGCGAATGAGGTGTTTTCTCAGATTTCTCAGTTCTGTTTTCTTTCTCTCTTTTGCAACTTCAGCGACCAATAACTTTCTTCAAAGGGGGTCTTCTCTCTCAGTTGAAGCTGGTTCAGACCTCCTGACCTCCCCAGATAAGTCATTCACCTGTGGCTTCTATGAGGTGGGAGAAAATGCTTACTGCTTCTCAATTTGGTTCACGAATTCTAAGAACAGAACAGTTGTTTGGATGGCCAACCAAGACAAGCCAGTCAATGGCCGAGGCTCCAGAATCTCACTGAGGCGAGACGGCGCCATGGTCCTAACCGACGTTGACGGCTCGACCGTGTGGCAGACCAACACCACCGCCACTGATGTTCAAAGAGCTGAGCTTTTGGACTCTGGGAACCTTGCTCTAAAAAACCGATACGGTAAAATTCTGTGGCAAAGTTTTGATTTTCCTACAGATACACTTCTTCCTGACCAACCCTTTAAAAAGAGCAAGAAATTGGTTTCTACTTTAGGAAGAGGTTCCTATTATTCTGGTTATTTTAGTCTTTATTTTGATAACGATAATGTGTTGAGGTTGATGTATAACGGGCCTGATATATCCAGCTTGTATTGGCCTGATCCTGATTTTAATGTGTATCAAAATGGAAGAACAAATTATAATAATAGCAGAATCGCTGTTTTAGATGAAATGGGTACTTTTTCATCCAGCGACAAGTTTCAGTTCAGCGCTGCTGACATGGGTTCTGGAGTCAAAAGGAGGCTGACAATGGATTATGATGGAAACCTTAGACTTTATAGCCTTAACAGTTTGTCAGGATTGTGGGAGGTTTCATGGGAAGCTCTCACCGAACCGTGCAAAGTTCATGGGGTATGTGGGAGAAATGGGATTTGTGTTTATACACCGCAGGCCCAGTGCTCATGTCCTCCTGGCTATGAGGTCACCGATCCAAGTAATTGGAACAAAGGTTGCAAGCCTAAGTTCAATCAAACTTGCAGCCAAGCCAATGATGTGAAATTTCTGGAGCTTCCAAATGTAGATTTCTATGGATATGATCTCAATTACAGTCCAGAAAGTTCAATTGACCATTGCAGAAAACTCTGCTTAGAGGATTGCCGTTGTGAAGCATTTAGCTATAGGTTAACAGAACGGCTTTGTTTCACCAAAAATGCACTTTTTAATGGCATCAGGACTCCAAGTTTTCCAGGCAGTATATATCTAAAATTGCCAGCAAGTTTGGAAACCACAGAACCCAACAGTCTCAATGGCACCAATCCAATATGTGGGATCCGTGGATCTGAAATTGTGACAGGGTCTCCTACCGTGTACGTGTACAATTCAAAAATGCCGACATGGATTTATCTTTACTGGTTTGTTTCTGCAATCGGCGCAGTTGAAATTCTCATCTTTGTATTGGGTTGGTGGCTCCTTTTTAGAGGACATGGCGCGTCAGGTTCACTGGAAGATGGGTACCGTGCGCTATCAAGCCAGTTCAGGAAATTCAGTTATGCTGAACTGAGGAAGGCAACCAAGAAGTTCAAGGAAGAGCTGGGAAGAGGAGCCTCTGGGGTTGTATATAAGGGTACTTTGGCGGATGAAAGGGTAGTGGCTGTGAAGAGATTGGGAGATGTTTATGAAGGGGAAGAAGTGTTTTGGGCAGAAATGAGTACTGTTGGGAGAATCAATCACACGAACCTTGTTAGAATGTGGGGATTCTGTTCAGAACGTGGACGCAGATTGCTGGTGTATGAGTATGTAGAGAATGGTTCATTGGACAGGCACTTATTGCCCCCAAATTTTCTTGGATGGAAAGAGAGGTTTAAAGTTGCATTAGGAACAGCTAAAGGTTTGGCCTATCTTCATCATGAGTGTCTAGAATGGGTTATCCATTGTGATGTGAAGCCTGAAAATATACTCCTGGACAGTGAATTTGAAGCAAAGATAGCAGATTTTGGGCTGGCAAAGTTGTCTCAAAGAGGAAGCCCCAGCTCAGGATTTTCTCGGATTCGAGGCACAAAAGGGTACATGGCTCCGGAATGGGCTTCGAGTCTTCCTATCACAGCAAAAGTTGATGTTTATAGTTATGGAGTTGTGATTTTGGAGATAGTGAAGGGGATTAGATTCTCAAGCTGGGTGGGAAACAGTAGTACTGAGGAGCAGGAACCGGAGTTGACAAGGTTTGTGAAGATGGTGAAAAACAAAATTCAGTGCGGAGAAGAAGAGTCATGGATAGAGGATATAGTGGATCCAAGATTGGAAGGGCAGTTTAGCAGGAGGCAGGCAGCAACAATGGTTGAAATTGGTATTTCCTGTGTGGAGGAAGACAGAAGCAAAAGACCAGAAATGGCTTCGGTTCTCCAACTTCTACTGGAATGTGAAGATGATGCTAAACTTCATTTTCCTGAACAACATTTTCAGCAAGCTAGTACTGAGACACCCGAGAGCGAAAACGCTCTCAACAACACAGCCTTCCTTCCCTGACCAGTCTCCCGGTCAATCTTCCATGGGAGGAGGGAAGCTCTATGCTTCCCTCCCCCCTCTCCTCTCTTCCTTCCCTCCCCTTTTCCCCAGCTAGCACCTCGTCGGAGGCAAGCTCTTGCCGTATCCACCTCTACGGAGGGCAAATCTGCCTCTTTGAACAATTTATCTTTGTTTTTGCTACCAACATCACAACCCCCACCGTCGAGTTAGGTTAGAGATTTGGGTCGAGTTTTTCAAAACTAGATCTACGCTCCTCAACTGGACTCAGCGTCACACGAACCTCTCCACTATGCTCCCCGCCTTCTCCAGATTCGCCGATGCCAGAAGCATATCCACCAGACCATCCACCATCGGCGTGTGGCCTGCACACGCCAGTGTGTGCCTTTCACAAGCTGGCGTGTGTGGATCACGTTCCACCTACTTTTCCCCCTCCGCCTCTATGGTTGGCGACGTATGGCGGTCCGTAGTGATTTCTGTGAGAGAGAGGTCATCTTAGGCTGGCGCATGTCCTCCGCGCGCCACCTTCGGCGACTCCATCCTACTTATTTGGTGCTATTTTGTTGGGTTTATTTCCTATAGTTTTATGGGCTCTTTGTTGTATATATCCTCTTTATTTTCTCTGTACGTTATTTATATGGGGCTTGGGTCCTTTAGATTCCATATACACCATTAACCACTTTCGCTGGTGGCTTTGATTCTTCGCATCCGTGCCTAGAATTAATGGACCCGCATCTTTAGAAATATTGTCACCACGTACTTTCTTCCTTAGTCTTTTATTTGTATTTCCTAGTCTTTTATTTGTATTTTAATTGGGTTGTCCAGCCCTAGTTGATGTAATTCCTTGTCAAGTAGCTAAAAAAAAATATATCATTTTCCTTAAAATAATTGCAAGAGCTGTAATTGTCCTCTTGTTCTATAGGTATTGTATTGTATATTTTTTTTTCCTTGTAATAAGAATAGTTATATTATATGATAATTCTGTTATGATAAGAGCTCGCGGTAAATTGAAAAGAAATGACAGATATTAGATAGATAATGACTCCAATTAAGGGTTGGAGGCAAACCACAATAACAAATGTCAAGATTACAATATTCAATGCCTTCTACTGAGCTCCTAGTTCCTGCCCCATGCATGTTCCTGCTGCCCACGATTACTGCTGCTGCAGAATAGGTACGTCTGCCCCCTCCAGTCCCAGGTATCGTGGAATATTAGGATGAGGTGGATGTTGGGTCCTTCGTGCCACGCCATCATGTTATAGTTATTTTCTTTTAATGCTACATTTTTGGTTTGATTTTGATTATTTTTTAATGCTATTTTATTCCCCCAAAAAAAAAAAATTGAAAATGTAAGGGCTTTATTTAGTTATAGATGAAAAATAATGAAAATAAATCGAATAGTATAGGCAATTTATATATTAGAAAATGAAAGAAAAATATATAATCTTTCTTCCATATCATTTTTAGTTTAACTTTTAAACTATTTTGTGTCAAACAATTTTATACACATGAAGATAAAATATTAAAATATTTTGAAAAGAATAAATATTTCTTATAGTTTGCGTAAAGTAAACCTAAAATGAGAATTTCATATTCTCATAAATTCTATTAAATTCGTAACCATTTTCGCATGAGAAAATAGTTACATTCATAAGAATCCAGCATCAAACGCCATGTAAAAATTTGAAACCCTAAATTTTAATTCCTTAAGCTAGATAATATTTTCATTTATTGTTTCCCTCCACAATCATAAGTTGCCCATGCATTTAACAGGTCTAGGTGACTGGGCCCATAACCTCAATTTTCGTCCTCATTTTATGAGAAGAAAATATATTTTTGGAATTAGAACTTCTCCCTCTTTTCTCTCTCTTTTTTTTTTTTTTTTTTCAACAATGGAATAAGGGTTACAAAATAATAATAATAATAAAATGGAGCAAACTCCCTAACAATAAAATCCAAACGAAAAATACAATGCAGAGAAGAAAACAAACGGTAGGCAATAGATCCAAAAAGGATCTAGGCCTTTCTAAGGGCCGCATGAAGCGGTAAACAAAGATAAAATGGCTCGATTAAGAACCTCAAGTGGTAAAGACAACAACCACTGTTAATTACTTGTTGCAAGGGAAGTACTATTGCCAAGAACTAAACAAAAACCGTCCAAGAGGAACAAACGCCAACTACAAAAAGTCTCCATTAATAGATCAGTCTACATAAGTGCAGGAAAACAATAACCCAAACAACACAAAACAAACAGCAAAACGCACCCCCGCCCCCCTCCCCCACCCCACCCCCAAAAAAAAAAAAAAAAACCCTACAACAACTGCGGAAAAATAGAAAAAAATACAACAGAATATTGGTTCTTTTGAATTAGAACCTTGATGGGGCTTTCAATGCTCTCATCGTGATTGACACATAGGCCTTCAAAAATAAGAGAAAGAATCACATACCCACAAGCAAAAAAAATGTTTGATACCATATAATAATTGGTGCCTATTAAACAATGCATATATTCTTTTTTTGGGCAAGTACAAAGCATATATTCACCGAAAGACCAAAATCGATGCTGCAAATGAAAGAGTATAAAATGTCAATTCACCGGATTGAGAATAACAAAAAATAAAAACTTAATAATCAGTGACCATATTTAAAACTCAATACCTATATAAATAAAAATTGTAATTGTTAAATTACTACTTGTTTTAAAAATTTAATTATTTAATTATTAATTTAATTGTTGAAATTATGTCGTCTAAGTGGATGGAAACTAACAGCTAGTAGCCATTAGAGACAAAGAAAATAACAGACCAAGGATTAGAGGGTCTCTGATACATGCCCTTGTTCCTCCTCTCTTCCAGTTTTGAGTAGTTTGGCAATGGCACTGATACATGAACTAGTTTCAGCAATTGCAATCCTGACCTCCTCAGTAGCGCATAAGTTTTTCATAATCTTAATACAAAACCGTGCGAGTTTGTGATCACCCAAAAATGGAACCAGCTTTGTAATGCTGTTCAAATATACAAAATGGTATCCAATATCACCATTGCAGGACAAATTATAAAGTATCTTCAAGGCAATTCTATGAAGTGCCACGTTTTGGGTATCAAGGGCTTTTAGAATGGCGAGAAGAACACTAGATGACATCGTCATAGACTTGTAATTGGGTTGGTAAGACAAAACTTCCAAAATAGCAAGGGCTTCTTCAATAATATCAGAATCCAGATATGATGCCAACACATAAATGCCATCTTCATCAAAGGATGGCATTTCACTTCTACATGAAACAGCAGAGAGTTCATTAGCATAGGATCTAGTGATTTCTTCGGCACCAGAATATTGTAAACAATTTGATGCAGCAGAGCATTTTTTTTTTTTTTTTTTAAAAAGATTCTCCCTTCTACTTCATTCTTAGCTCATACTATGAAGTGTCCTACTACTCTATTCACCTCTGATTTTATGTTTAAAAACAGAACTTCATTCCCTATGATCCCTATGTCCTTTTCTGTTTCTCTGGTATTGCATGCAGTCCATTGGAATGAAATGCGTGTATCCATGAAGCTTCATTCCCTAGTTACGAGTGAAATGCAGGAAAAAACTCATGCCTACTCATGACACCTCTATTCAAACTCATGCAAACTCAAGACACGCCTAGCGCTGGATTGCGTACATGTGAGGTTGATATGCGGCCCAACATGGGACTCGTGGCAGGGAAGATTTCTAAGCTATTCATAAAAATAAATAAATAAAAAAAGATTTATAAGCTGTATTTGGAGTCTAAGATTTGATCGGATAGTGTGAAAATGCCAACCGATATTTCGGTCTCTTTGGCACCCAGATGATGAATATGATGAGAGTGAGAAAGGGTTGAAACCCAAACCCCTCCCCGGGGTCAGCGGGATCTTGTCGAACAATCGCTTGAGAAGAGAGTCAGGAATCTGGCCAGAGATCTCATTCCCGGAGAGGTCGACAACTTTCAAGCGGTGGAGGCAGGAGATGGATGCTGGAGAGTCGTCGGAGAAGTAGTTGTTGTTGAGGAAGAGGCCGGGATTTGAGATTGAGGAGGCCGCAGAGGTTAGGGATTTGAGGTTGATGTTAGAAAATGCGTCCTTTGTGCAATGGGTATTTTTGGGCTTTTGGGTTAAAAGAGTCACGTACCGTGTATGTGACTCAGTTTTCGTCCAATTAAACGATACAAAGTAACAGATGGGGCCAAAAAATAAGCAATTGGTAGTTGAGGGGTTGGACTGCAAGCACTGGTAGTTTGGGAGGCCATCCGAAGAACGAGTGGTAGTTTGGAGGCTTTTTTGTATTTAACCCTAAAATTTAATAATTTAATTAATACTTTAATAGTAATGGGCTTGTTTGACAAGTGAAAGAAAAGTCTTCCACTTTATCTTCATTTTTTCCAAAAACAATCAATTTCAAAACATTCTAACTTTATATCACATCAATAATTTTTTATTAGTATTTAAAAAAAAAATTATTAAATTTTTTTCACTTTTCTCATACAAATTCTTTTTACTTTATATCACAATTATCACTTCTTACTACTACTTCAAAAAACTTCAACTTACACTCAATTGCCAAACATACTCCGTTTTGCATATGGACAAAGTTCTATATTTTTTTTTTTTTTTTGAAGAGGACAAAGTTCTATTTTAAATTTGGCGTAGAGATTTTCTTTTTAATTTAATATTTTAAATTAATATAACACATCTAAGTTTAATAGACTATCTATAAAATAAATAAATAAACGATCAAATCTTTTTTTTAAAAAAAAAAGAAAAAAGAAAAAAGAAAAATTCTTTGTTGGACCAATAATTCATCGTACGTCGCATTCAACACATCAGAAAGAACAAAACAACAAAATTGATGGCCTCCCAACTTGGGCGACAAAATATCAAAGTATTCTCAACATGACCATTAATTTAATAAGCAGTAAAAGCGAAGCCACTAACGTGGAATCTAACTCCAACCCTAGATTACTTAAAAATATAAAAAAATAAATAAATAAAAAAAACTCCAACCCTAGACAGTATAGAGTAGAGATACCCGCATGCCTATCATGCCTTTCCCACGTGCAACCAAGACCAAAAATTTGATGCCGCCATGCCTTCCCCTTTCTGGTTCAGGTAAGACTTTGCAACCTCTGCTAAAATAAAATTAAATAAAGAAAACAAAAGTCTTTAAATAAATATTATTTTTTAATCATCTATAATAATATGGTCACTTGGAGCATTTTTTATTTATTAGGAAAAGGAAAAACATTGGCACGATTTGTAAAAAGTATTATTAAAATAATTATAATATTGCCTTTTGAGATCTTTAAATCTAAAGAAATAATCTGATAAATATTAACTTTAACATTTGCTAAAGTATGTTATTTGGACATTTTTGTAATTTTTATTAAAAAAAAAAAACTAAATATAAAGAGTTCATTATAAATGCTTTAAAATCTATTTATCACACGTTAATATGTATAAAACAAATTTCATAAATAAATGTGAAGGGTAAGCATCTTAAGCAATAATAGTCAAAATAACTATTGAAAAAGTACAACTCTTTATTTTAGCTAGTATTTTTTCTATATTTTTTCAAACAGATTTCCTATTCTAGTCTCTACTTGCATTTAAATATTATTTTGTGAGGGAAAAAGTGTGAAAGAAATAAGGAGAGAAAAAGAGAAAGAAAGAAAGGGGGAGAGAAAATAATAAAAAATTCTTTGTAGTGTGAATAGTAAATATGTTCTTATGCCTTTTCACTATTCACACTAGAAGAAAAAATCTATTTTACCTATTCTGTTGGAGATGAAAAATAATTCATAATAATCAAATTACATATTCGAGATGGTGTAATATATATATGGGAAAATTATAATTTATCCCTTCAAATTGCTAGTCATTTTGCAAATAACCCCACGAATTACCAACGCTTGAACTTTAGCCCCTCAAATTATCAAAAAAATTCAAAAAGATCTATTTTGTTGAAATATGCTTATAATACACCAAACACCCATTTTTTTTTAAAAAAAAATAAAAAATAAAAATTTTAGTTTTTTAATTTTTTAATTTTTTTTTTAATTTTTAATTAAAAATGACATGTAACAGTAGTATTATAAGCATATTTCTACAAAAATGAATTTTTTAAAAATATTTTGATAGTTTAAAAGCCTAAAGTCAAAGCCTTAATAATTTATAAAATTACTTGCAAAACGGCTACAGGCCAGAGCTGCACTGTAATTTTATGTATATATATAAAATTTATTTATTTGCTATATATAGCTAAAATAGTTCGCTATCACTGTAACCAAGGCCTTCACTCTCCTCTCGACTCTCTCTTCCAATTAGAGCGCGATTTAGATTTTTATTTCTTATTTTTCATAATTATTTGTCGAGTTTTCTTTGAATTTATCATCGACTGAGACATGGCGGGTTATTCACCGAGTTTCGGGGTATCAAATGTCGTGAACTCCCGAAACGGGGTTGTTTTGGGGAGGGAGATGAGTCAGAGTGTGGTTATGGAGAGTGTGAGATTCAGGAATGTGGTAAAGGAGGTGGCTTTGCCCGTGTTGTTTTTGAGCAACAATAGGAGTAGAGAGAGGAACCACCGGCTTGTGGTGACGGCGAATGCGTCACAGCCACGTGGAGAGTCACGGTCCGATGTAGCCGCGGTCACAATTGCGAAAGAGGGAGGCGGTAGTACTAGTGATAGTGTAGTAGGGAAGGGTATTGGGGTCTTGGAGGGTGGGTATGAAGCGATAGAAGATATTGGGGGGAGTGGTGGAAATGGGAGATTTACCAATGGTAGAGGAGGCGGTGGAGGAGGTGGCGGTGGTGATGACAATGGGGATGATAAAGAAGAAGAGGAGCTTGGGCCAATTTTGAAGTTTGCGGAGGTTATGAAGGAGACGGAGGCTCGGGGGGCTAGTCTTCCTAGAGATATGTTAGAGGCCGCCAAGAGCGTGGGGATTCGCAGAGTTCTTCTCCTTAGATATTTGGATTTGCAGGTACAACTTACTTACATATTATGTGTCTGTTTAAACTTGTTGTTTTAGTGTCCGTATGTATGATTAGTAAGTCTTTTGCTGCTGTTATAACCAGTGGATTTTTTTTCATATTTGAACTGTAGGGGTCTGTTTGGCCTCTGGGTTTCGCAATGAGGTCGTGCGCTATACTTCGAAATCGAATGTTGGCTGATCCGTCCTTTCTTTTTAAAGTTGGAACAGAGGTTTGTTGAGCTTGTTTTGAAATGTTTTTTTATGCAAGCCTTTGTGTAACTGAATGGTTTTGATGGAACTCTGCCATATTTCCCAACTTTTGTGGGAGTAAATGGCGCCCATGAACTGTTGTGGCCAGAAAATATAAATTGATCACTTATGCAATGCTTTGGTTGACATGGGGGAATAAAATACCCAATATTGCATATGCCGGCAAGTATAGAAGTATTAGCATACAGAACCTGGACGATTGAGTACCGGGAAAGTAGTTAATGAGGCATTTAGGCGGTAGACAAGTTAGGCTGCCAAGTGCCCATCCTATTCTTTACAGTTTCGGGGCCCTTCCAAAGTTGTGTCCAACTTCCTGTATTGCTGGAATTGTCATACATGAAGGCCTCCATGTGCGTAATAATGTCTTAGAGCACCGTTGATGTGGTGTAGTTGTTGCCATAGGTTCATGTGTGACTCTTATTATCATTGATTTAATACGATGCAGATCGTCATTGATTGTTGTTGTGCTACATTTGCGGAAGTTCAAAAGAGAGGTGAAGACTTTTGGGCAGAATTTGAGTTGTATGTTGCAGATCTCTTGGTTGGGCTGGTGGTTAACGTTGCTTTGGTTGGTATGTTGGCACCCTATGCTCGTATTGGCGGGCCACCATCTCTATCTAAGGGTTTCCTTGGACGAATGCAGCATGCTTATGGAGCTCTTCCTAGCAGGTTATTAGCTCATGCTAAAAACCTTTTATGCATAGAACAGTAATCAATTGTTGCTTTTCCTCAAAAAGAATTGTTTTCTACTTGGATCTGGATGTATCCTTTATCTTGCATTCTGATATTGTATTTGTACTTGTTGTGTCTTAATTGCATATTCAGCTTAAGAATGTAAGAAATGTTTTAGTAATTCTGTCAGGTGATCTTCTTATGCAGTGTGTTTGAAGCTGAAAGGCCAGGATGTAGATATACCATAAAGCAGAGAATGGGTACATACTTTTATAAGGTAAGTTATATTCATGTGTTCTGAATCATAGTGGGGTTTCTGGCATATTTGTCATTATTGGTTTACAAATTCTGTTTCCAGGGTATCATGTATGGATCAGTTGGATTTGCATGTGGCATCATTGGCCAAGGCATTGCAAATTTGATCATGACTGCAAAGCGGTATACTTCCTATATAGATGCTTCCCTTTTACTTATTATATGCTAAATTCTGCTTTGTTCTTTTACCATATTTAAATAGAGGGTGTTATACATTTTGAATGATATCTGTAATAAGTTTCCTATTTATTTTTATTTTTTTTTTTGGGGGGGGGTTGACTTTTTAGCTTGTCAATCATTTGAGAATCTTTGTCACTCCAAGGTTCTTTTGGGCATTTTTCTATTTTTCAGTATAATGCATTACTGATGATACCATCCATGTGGGCTTTGCGAAGTGAGGAACTATAGTATGTTTTCCACTTAAAGGGAAATAGAAGGCTTGTTGATTTTGTTTGCTCTAACTGTTTCTCTATTCTGTTTGCAATGTGAAGGGGATCTTAAGAAAGCTACAATTTCAGTTTAGGTTTTTATCTTGTTTTACCATGTTAAGTGACTGTGTAATGGTGTTATAGACCTGTTGGTAATTTTGGTGTAGAGATTACTTTTTTGTACAGGTCAATCTCAAGGTGACCAATTGAAACTTTTGGCAAACTAATAAGATTTACCTATTATCCACTGGCCGTGTATAATAATACTGCCTCCCCTATGGTATTGTTATATATGCAATATAGAGGATTTAAAAAATAAAAAATAAAAGGCACTGTTATATCCATTCTTTTGGGTAAGTGGCTTTGGCGTTACTTGCATGAGAGAGACCTTGTGGAGAGTCGTAGTGGATTTTAAATATGGTAGCTTGTGGGGTGAGTGGTTTTAACGAGATTCATGGGGTTGTATGGGGTGGACTTATGGAAAAATATCAGGAAGGATTAGGGGGAGTTTTCTAGTTATACCAAATTTGATGTGGGAAACGGCTCTAAGATTAGATTCTAGCACGACTTGTGGTGTGAGGATTAGGCACTTAAAAGGAATTTTATTGAATTGTACAGTATTGCTTGCATAAATGATGCGTCCACGGCTGATTATTTGGAGTTATCTAGTGATTCTCATAAGTGGAATGTAAGCTTTATCAGAGAGGTTCACAATTAGGAGGTAGATATCTTTGCCTCGTTTTTAATTTATTTTATTCCTTTAGATTGACACAGGGAGGTGAAGACAAGCTTTGTTGGGAACTTTCCAAAAGAGGGATGTTCGACGTTAAATCTTTCTATACTCTTCCCTTGGAAGAGTATTTGGCTGAATAAGGTCTCCATGAGAGCGGCGTTTTTTGTTTGGACCCTATGGAAGATCCTAACCATGGATAACCTGAGGAAACGACATGCCATTGTAGTTGATTGGTGTTATATGTGTAAGAGAAGTGGGGAGTCTGTGGATCATCTTCTACTCCACTGTGAGATTTTCCGTGCCTTTTGGTAAGATATTTTTTTTTGATAAGTAAACCATCCATGCGTCTGCCTTTTGGTAAGATATTTTCAGTCATGTTGGGTTATCAGGTTATGTCTAGAAGAGTAGTATAGACATTTTTTGCTTGTTGGTGAGGGTTGGGAGGCAGTCCTTAGAGTGTAGTTGTGTAGTCTTAGTTCCGTCCTGCCTTTTGTGGTGTCTTTGGAGGGAAATAAATTGTCGAAGTTTTGAAGACCGAGAGAATGGTGGTGGAACTGAAGTTTTTCTTTTTCAGAACTCTTTACCACTGGACAATTGTTTTAGATTTTAATTTGCTTAGTTTTCATGATTTTCTTGACCTGTTATCTCTTTCTAGCTAAATGTATGTCTTGTATACTTCTTGTGTTCTTTGGTTGTACTTTTCAATGATACATCGATTGCTTGTAAAAAAAAAGGGTCATGCTAAACATCATCTATGGATATTTTTATCTAATCCAGCCTTCATATTTGGTGCACTAAACTCGGCCTAAGAACAATGTATTTTACAGGAATTATTTGCTTTTTGGTTTTTCCCACAATGAAATGAAATTGAATTTTTTAGTGTGTGTTTGCCTTTTCTTCTAGTGGGTCATTTCTCACAATATTTTTATCTTTATGTCAGGAGTATAAAGAAATCAGAAGATGACATACCTGTGCCACCACTTCTAAAGAGTGCTGCTCTTTGGGGTATGCCTTCACTGTTTAGATTTGCTCTAAGTTGTCAAGTTTATTGCCTTAGTATGATCTTGAAACAAGCTTATTCTATGAATTTGTTCTATCTTCCAATTGATAGTAGCTCAATCCATGTACCTATCTTTTAGTACGGACATGTTGTCTGTTACCGACCCTGAATATTCATATTGACTATTGCCTACCTTTCAGTTCATATTACCTTGGTTATTCAATCTCTTCTGAGGATAATTCTTGAGTTTTAGTTTTCATCTATCTAGTTCGTTCTCTAGGTGATAATTATTGAGTTTTAATTCTCATCTCTCTGTTGTCTTCTGCTAATTGGTTAGGGTTTTCTCCCCAAATTTCAGGCGTATTTCTTGCCGTTTCCTCCAACACCCGCTATCAGATCATCAATGGACTGGAACGCGTGGTAGAAGGATCAGCCTTTGCAAAGCAGGTTCCACCCATTGCATTGGCTTTCACAGTTGGTGTGAGATTTGCCAACAATGTATATGGTGGGATGCAATTTGTCGACTGGGCTAGATGGAGCGGGGTGCAATAAGTGTAGGTGTTTCCTCTTTTATGTTGGAGATGCCTTTTAAATGGCATTTTTTTATGCCAAGAAATCATTTAATCGATTGGATTCTTTATTGTAATATTTTTGAACTCAAAAAATGCTAGCAGAGGGATGTTTTGTCGACATAGCTTTATATTAGCCTGATTGCAATTTGGTCTCTTAACCAATTTGAAAGAGTTGTGTATGTTTTTTTTGTCTTCCCCCCGGGACTGAGGTCATCAGTCATAATGAGACTTGGGAATTTCTGGAAGCTCAAAATCCATTAAAGACTCTAGTTGTTGTTCATGTGGAAGATCATCTGAAAATGAAACCCTCCCAATAACCCCCTCATTGGATCCCCCCCTTGTTACGTTAAAGTAAACTTTGATGCGGCCATTAGAGACTCCTTTTATGCTTTAGCAGCCTCATGCACCTCTTGTGATGGGTCCATTCTTTTTGCTATAGCCACATTGGGCCCTTCTTGTGACTCAAATGAAGGTAAGGCTTTGGCAGCCCACTTTGCAGTAAAAACAGCCCTGGATTTTGACTGTCAAAATCTTCTTCTTAAAGGGGATTCTCTCACGATTATCCTTAGTCTGCAAAAGAGTAATTTAACTTTAGATTGGAGAATTACCCCTATCGATTCCGATACCCTTGATCTTCGCAACTCTCTCAACAGCTAGACAACAACCAAGCTAGATTGATAGAGTACAAATATCTGTGCTCACACCATTGTTTATTGGATTGCTACGACCAGTTTTACTGTCAACTTTTCCACTTATTTGTTCCCTCTGAACAGTGGAATAGACCCTCAGTAGATCTTTTGAAGGCTTTTGCTTTTGCTGGCTGTTTTAGTTTGTGTTGTATTTGTTTAGTCTCTGTTGTATTTGTTTAGTCTCATACTTCTTAGAAACCCTATGTTTGTGAGTAGGAAATTGTAGGGCAGCTGGTTGGTTCTAGGTTGGGTCCTCTTTTACGGTCATCAAACTACGAAGACCATTGTCATGTGATTACAGAGGCAGTTTCTCAAGCTACTAATGCTAACTTCCTGGCTGCATGAGAAACTGAATGGAATCATGGTTTTCAAACTAAAGGTAAAAGCCACGGGTTTCTTGGCCTGTCGGTTTCTAATCCCGGGCTGTTATACCAGAAATCCTATAATTCGGCCTCTAACCTAACCTCCTCCTTTTGGTGGTCAAAATACAAAACAAACCAAAAAAACCTAAGGACAAAGTTTTCCAATTTCCTGCCACTCAATTTATTAAAACACGGGTTTAAAATTATGCATTTTTAAATATTACATGCAGTTTTAATAGAGCATGAATTCTCACATGTTTTTTAAAAAATAATACCCACTTAAAAGTTAAAACACGTCATGTTAATTACTGGTATGAAATAGATGTGATAATTGATGTGACAATCACGGAGAAAAACTTTGTAACCAAAACTTTCCAAATACAAAATTCATACGTGACAGAAGCGACATACATAACACGATTGCCAACACAACATTCTCGGAAAACATTGTCTCTCTACCAATAATATATGGAAGAACCTTGCTTGCCAGTTGCAAAATTAAACAACTCTGAGTCGTTGCTGACCGCATTTTGACCAAAAAGCTTCTGAGAATACAAGTTTTTGCATAGCAGAAACTAAAAGACTCAGAGACAGTGGATGAGGAATTGGAGTGGAGAGACAGGGAGAGATGGAAAGCCGTTTACCATCTTCTTCTCCACCTCTTCAAACAGCGCGTGGAGGATGGAAAGCCGTACGATATATCCTTGGTAATGAGCTGAAGAAATCCCAATTTCGATAATGTTTTCTACCATTGATCTATGTTTTTTTAGTTTTTATTTGACTTACAAGGGAGTTTTTTTTTTTTTTTTTTTTTTTTTTTTTTTTTTTTTTTTTTTTTTTTTTGTGTGTGTTCTGATTATGTATTTGGTGTTTTAAAGGGAACGAGACCTTTGAAAAATTGTCTGCAATGAGTTTGATAGCCAGTTTAGTGGTGTATCTGCATGACAAGTACAACATGGATACTGTACGTTCGGCTAATGTGTTCAACATTTGGGCTGGTTTCACCAACTTTCTACCATTAGCGGGCGCTTTTGTTGCTGATACTTATCTGGGAAGGTTCCATACTCTTCTATTTGGCAGCGCAGCTTTGGTTCTGGTAAAAATTTGCTCGCTCTTTTCTAATGCCTCAATCAGTTGGTAAAATAATTGAAGGGAACCATAAGGAAGAACCTGAATATATATACTTTTGTACTAATTTCTTAGGCAAAGGTGGGCGAAAAAAATTATGAGGTTCAACTTACATAAATCTTTCGAAATTTGTAAGAGAAAAATGCATCTTTTGTGTCGTTTTGATGCAGTACTTTCCATCTTAACAGGGCATGGGGACCATGACCTTAACTGCTGGTATACCTTCTTTAAGACCCTCCTCCTGTGAGCAATACAATTGTCCACAGCCTCAGAGTTGGCAGCTTGCCGTTCTTTATGTGGGTCTTGGATTGGTAGCCGTAGGATCCGGAGGCGTTAGACCCTGCAACATTGCCTTCGGGGCTGATCAGTTCGACACCTCAACAGAGAAAGGAAGGGCACAACTAGAGAGCTTCTGCAATTGGTGGTACTGTTAAATTACCATTTATCTCAAAAGTTTAAGCAAATAAAAAATAAAAAAATTTAATCATTTAATCAATATTCTAACAGTTTTAAATGGGAGGTGAATGACAATTAATTATTTAATTTATATTCTAATAGGTACTTCTTATTTACGATCGCCCTCTTGGTAGCTCTCACCGGAGTCGTCTACGTTCAGACGATCAGCTGGGTTCCGGGTTATGCCATTCCAACTTGCTGCCTCGCCCTCTCCATAACCATTATCCTGCTTGGCCGCTGCACGTATATTCGCGTAGATCCCCAAGGAAGTATCTTTCCTGACATTGCCAAAGTGATCACAGCTGCCTGTAGGAAGAAGCATGGTTCTGCCGTAGGACAACCCTTCTATGATCCTCCAATGATCGGATCAGAGCCACATAGAACAAAGCTCGCCCACACTGATAGGTTCAGGTTCTTTGATAAGGCTGCCATAATTACCGACCCAAGTACTGAATTAGACAACCAAGGCAAGCCCAAGAATGGTTGGAGGTTATGTAGCTTGGAACAAGTCGAACAACTGAAATGCATCATAGGTGTTCTGCCTGTTTGGTTAACAGGAATTGGTTGTTTTCTTGCCATGACACAAATGAGCTCATTTGGTGTCCTTTAAGCAATTCAGATGAACAGAAAAGTTGGACCCGTTTTCAAAATTCCACCTGCCTGGATGGGCCTCACACCAATGATTACACTTTCAATATGGGTCTTCATGTATGAGCGAGTTTACGTTTCTGTGATGAGGAAAAGAACCAAACAGGATAAAAGATTGACATTGGAACAAAGAATCATGATTGGGGTTGTGTTGACAATTCTGTGCATGTCGGTAGCTGGGTTTACGGAGATGAAGCGCCGTGACTCAGCTTTGAAACAAGGGTCGTTTGAGTCACCTACAAGTGTTGCATTGCTTGTTCCACAATTTGCCTTGTCAGGTTTGATTGAAGCCTTTGCTGCCATTGCCATGATGGAGCTGCTTACCACACATTGGCCGGAGAGGATGAAGACTTTTGGTGGGGCAATCTTCTTTCTCAGCTTATCTATTGCTAGTTACCTAAGCTCCATCCTTATAAATATCATCCTCAAAGTCACTGGGAAGAAGGGCAAATCACCATGGTTGGGTGGTAATGACCTCAATAAGAATAGGCTCGACTACTTTTACTTCACCATCGCCGCTCTCGGAGCATTAAATCTTATATATTTCTGTGTCTTCGCCCGGCATTATTTGAGGTATGGCGAGCCCCAGAAGTCATCTCATTACGAGGCAAATGATGAAGAAAGAGAGTTGCGGGCAAAAGAAACTGATTAGCTAAATATATAAGTTATAACTCGGGCAAAAGGCGTTGATCGATCTTCCATTTTACGTTTGGCATGCAGCTTAAAGACTTCGCGCATTTCATTTACTGTTTATAAAATGGAAATGGTTACAAAACAGAATACTCCCATTATCTTGGGAGTTGTTTTACAATCCTATCAATTTCTAAAAAGTTACTGCATGCAACATGCTTAGATTTTGAAAACCCAGATGAGATAAGCTTAGATGCAGGATAATGTACGTGACGCGGTACAGAATTAAGATTGTTCGGACAGCATACGATAGCAATAAAAATTATGAATTAAAGATTGAAAAGGGAATTCAAGAAAAGAGAAAATAACAAATAGAAGGAGAAAAATTCTAATTGTCTCAAATAAGCAAACAGATAAATAATTATGATTTATGAAAGACTAAAATTTAAACTTTATTTCAAAATAATGCAGATATATATTTATATAGGCAAAGTTTGAGTATTTTTCAAGCAAAATACATTAAAGAAAAAAAAATATATACAAAACGTAGCCATAAAGTACTTGAAGACAAAGTAAAATTCTTGTACATAAAATAAAATACATGGTTATAAAATAATCTTCAAATATTATAAATAATTCTTTCTATTCTTAAGCGATCTTATTCAATAAATCATCTTCAAATTTTTTGCTTTATTTTTTCCTACGTCAAGACACAAGGATAATAGAGATGTTTGTTAATAAAATAATTGTCCTGAGGCCATATATTGAGCTACTGGGCTGTAAGCTGCGTCAATATATCTTAGGAAAATATTGTACTTCTTACCTTTTTCCATTCTTCCATAGTACATCTTACTTGTCTGTCGACCCAAAACTGTTGCATTCGAGACGCTCAAGAGGCCCTGCAATTATACTTAACAGCCTCTAATTTTAAACCGTCGCATTTAGAAATAAAACTCAAGCCACTCTTACCAAATCACACTAGCTTACATAAAACTATACAGGATAGACCTATATATAGACCTGAATAGCAATCATGTTGTCGTAGTATACATGAGGAGGCAGAGGAGGGAGACACCAATATCCTGTAATAGCCATGGTAACAAAAGAAGCTCTGAGGTGGTGTCAGTAATAGCATGATATTTTGCCGTAAAAGTCAATGGTCAACAAAAAGTCAACTATGAATAATGTGTATGGATGACATGGCAGGAATTAATGTTGACATGCTAAATGGAGAAATTATCCTTACACTCATTTCTCACAACAGCCCCACAACAAGCTGACGTTGCTGGTAATATTTTATTATTTTTTTCTTTTCTTTTTGTAAAAAATAATAAAATATTACCAGCCACGTCAGCTTGCTGTGAGAAATGAGTGTAGGGATCATTTCTCTGATAAATGACGTGTCTGGAGACATGGATTGATGTTGTACGTGTTAGATGCTGACGTGGCATTAGATTGATTATTGTTGTTGGCGTGGATCGATATTATTGTGATGTTAATTAAGCTTGACGTGGTAGATAGTTTTTCATGACACATGGCACACAACCTGTGTAGATTGCAATCACTACAAAAAAAACATGCAGTTGGCCACGCGCATTTCGCCACGTGTACGGACACTGTACACGTGGCTAACAGTTGGCCACGTGTTCCGTGCGTGTTTGATCCGGGTGTAGCTAATTGTACAATTGGCCACGTGTACAGTAAAACACGTGGCTGACAGTCAGCCACGTGTATTTATATACATGTGGCTGACAGTTGGCCACGTGAATATAAATACACGTAGCTAACTGTCAGCCACGTGTACTAATATACACGTGGCAAATTTTAGAAATTTAATTTTTTTTAAAATTAATTAATTAATTTCTTTTTGTTAATTTCTTTTTCATTTAATTAATTTTTTTTGTTAAATTCCTTTTTAATTTTTTTTTTCTTGTTTCTTATTTTTGTTAAATTCTTTTTTTAGTTGGACGTACGGATATGGAGAAAGAGAGCGAGGGAGAGAGAGAGAGAGAACACTGAGAGAGAGAAGCCGGTGGTGCAGTGACGGAGAGAGAGAGAGAGAGAGAGAGAGAGAGAGCGAGGGAGAGAGAACACTGAGACAGAGAGAACAGATAGAGAGAGAGAGAGAGAACATGCATTTCTAAACCAAGTATAATTTATATACATATATATATTATATATTTCAAAGCAATGGGCAGTGGGTGCGCGGGAATTGTCCCGCGCGCCTACCTGCACAAATTGGCCACGTTGCTTAAGGCAACGTGGCCAAATTCCTGATGATATAGTTTATATATATATATATATATATATATATATATATATAATTTATAGTGTACAAATTTCCAAAAACAATTAGCCACGTGTATAAAATACACGTGGCCACTTGGACGCGTGTATAAAATACACGTGGCCACTTGGACGCGTGTATTAATACACGTGGCCAAATGGACACGTGTACATATATACGTGTCCAAGTGGCCACGTGTATAATAAAATACACGTGGCCACTTGGACACGTATAATAAATACACGTGGCCAATCGTTTTTCATGTAAAAATAGCCACTTGTCATGAAGACACGTGGCTATTTGGCCGCGTGGCTACAGTAACAGCTACTGTAGACACGCGGCAAATTACAAGAATTTTTGTAGTGAATTGTGTCGGCACATGAAGTAGGGGCGGCAGTGTGTAGGCGCGTGGCTGGAGCGGTAGAAACTTCAATTGGTATTTAGTGAGTGTGGGCGCGTGGCGAATCCAATGGAATTGATCTCGGTGGCTCTAGAAAGATCAATGTTAGATCATTTGATCGGCGTGGTTACTGACTCGATGGAACAATCGTGGTGGCTCGGGGCTACAAGGGTAAAACCTTTGGGCAGAGCATGGATGATCAGAATGAGGTGCTAGCGGCGACTGAATATATAAGTCGTCTTCTGAGGTTTCAATTGGTGTAGTCACCGACTTGAAACAATGCCTTGGAATAAGGAGATTAGAAGAAGGCAAAGCTACTAGCTAAATTGTTGGAGAGCTAGGCGTTGGCGCCGAGGAGAATGATGGAAAATCGGAGGAAAATGATGGAGAAGGTGATTTAGAACCTAGGCTTTGATACAATGTAGAAAATAATTAAAACTAATTATTGAATAACACATGAAACTTAATGGGAGGAGCCTATATATAGAGGCCACCTAATCTAGCGGCACATATATATAATATACCAATATGGAACCACAAAATAACGTGGGACATAACCTAACAAAAATAAAAACTCATAACTCCAATAATAAAATCGAACGAGAGGATCGGAGTATTAACTAGCTTTGTTAATGTTCTAAGCTTCTCTGAGCAGTCTAGTCTCCCGTGTCCGACATCATTATAACTTCTTTCACCAAATTGAAACCTAAAACGTTCAAGATCTAGAGGAGAGTCATTTATTGTACGTACAAACGTGTGATGATCAATTGCGTCCCTTAAAAACTCATAGGAGTCTGTCCTTAACTGATAATATATAGCTTCTGAAAATGGCAGGCCTCGCTTACTCTGATCTTATAACGAAACCAATTAGCCGAAAATTGAGGCCCCCACATGGCCACTCTCTAATTGCCACGTGCCCACGAGTTACAAACGATTGTGTATATATAGTTATGACAAACCCTAGCCCTCCCCTACCCTCCAACGGCTATATTTTTCACTTCCCGCGCCCTCTGTATAAGTACTGCACGTACCATATCACCATTTCATTCCCACCCCTCTCTTCTTTAGTTTTCTTGATACAGAAAATTAATTACACACCCACTTCTTTGGTCATCCACAATGACCAAGATCGACGCCCTGATCCGTCGATTCCTCCCTTCTTGCTTCTTCCCCACCACCATGATACCCACGAATCCCGCCACCGCCACCAAGAGACGCCTTAGCACCTCGCTCCGGGACGACCTCCCACAGAACACTGACCCAGAAACCAAGAGCCAAGACCAAGACGACTCCACCTCCAACGACACCGATTCTGCCTGCACCGCCACAACGAGTACTGCTGCTCCTCCTGCACAGCCTCGCTCCTCCCGGACCATGGTGGTCGGAACCATCTTTGGGCCCCGCCGCGGCCACGTCTGGTTCTGCGTCCAACACGACCGTGTCTCCTTCAAGCCCACCCTCCTACTCGAGCTCTCCATCGTCACCCACCAGCTCGTCAAGGAAATGCGCGGCGGGCTCGTCCGGATCGCCCTCAAGTGCGATGAATCCGAGCTGGGATCCTGCCCGCTCCGCTCTGTACCCGTCTGGACCATGTACTGCAATGGCCGCAAGCTCGGGTTCGCGGCCAAGAGGAAGGCAAGCGAGCGGGTCAAGTCGATGCTCAGGACCATGCAGTCCACGACGGTCGGAGCAGGGGTCTTTCCGGCCGCGTTGGGGTCACCGGACGACGAGGAGGTCATGTACATGAGGGCTAACTATGAGCACGTGGTGGGGAATTTGGACTCGGAGTCGTTCCACCTTGTCAGCCCGGACGAGTGCCCAGGTCAAGAACTCAGCGTGTTCTTGCTTAGGTCGAGGAATGGGAACCTTCTTTGAATAAAAGAGGTAAGGAAAAAAAATGGGTTTATTTAGGAGTAATATTATAACGCGTGTAATTTGTAAGGTTTTATGTTTTGGGGAACTGTTGGAAAGGGCTAGAAAATTGATTGTTTTCTTGCTCTTGGGTTTGAAAATCTTTGATAGGAGTCTTTTGAATCTTGGATTTAATGGGGTTTCTTTGTAACTAGATTTTCCTTTTAGAAGAGTAGCCAAGGGGTTATTAATTATGTAATTGATGAGCTCTTTAGGGATAATTCCAAGGGATCCGGCATAGGTCTTTGATCAGATCATCATGAAATTACATTTGTGTAACGTCGTCGATCTTAGGGTAAATAAAGCATTTGGAATCTTTGAAATCTTACCCAATTCAATTTCCCCTTTAATTTTCATCTCTTTTTGTGGATTGAGACGAGTAAGAGCATTTGCATTGGTTTATGTATCCTCTTTTTTTTTTTTTTTTTGAGAGGAAAGTTTATGTATCCTCTATTCCTATATATATAAAATTGAGCTAATACCCCTAAAACTACCCCCCACCCGATTCTTTATCCCTAGGCTAAAATCAAAACGAGCTACAGTATTTGGTACCGTAGCTTCTCCAACATAAATTATTGATTATTTATTCACTGAGATTCTGGATATCTTCCCGCTACTTCAGCACCAATGATAGATCGTGGGGAGCTTCAAGGCCTGAATCTCGGCCTATGCCAATGCGTTGGCCGGCTTGGTGGTAATCGATGAGCTAGATGTCACAACGAAATCGCGAGCGCTTGCTGATCATCGGGCAGCGTGGCTTTTCGATCTCGCCGGCGCTAATGCGTTGGCTGGCATGGCAGTGATCGACGAGCTGGACCCCAAGCAAGTTTTGGCGCTCTTCCTCGATCAGATGTCGTAGCAGAGTTGCAAGCAACACGACCTCCTGATCTCATTACATTTTAACTAAACAAATGATTCTTCAACACGTGAGTATGAAAAGGACAAGGGGTGGAGAATGGCCGCTGCCAACCTGGCCGGGTAGTATCCTTCGGGAGGGACAGGACTTGAACAGTACTGATTGAGAAATTGCCCATCCCCATGCTATATATGCGAGATTATCAACAGTTACATTGGGACTTTGATGAGCTTTTCGATCTTCCCTTTTCTTTTCTTTCTTTCTTTTCTTTTTTTTTTTTTTTAAAAAAAAAAAATTATGATTTTTTATCTCAAAATGATATACTACCCAACCAGCCTCGAGCTGAGAGTGCAAGCTTAGGCCGGGAAGTTGGGCCCGAATCGCATACTCCGACGGGCTGAGTGAACCAACAAGTCAACCGATAACAATAAGAGACATGGTACATGCAGATGATAATTACTCTGCCACCTCATCTTAACTGTCTTATTTTTCTCAGGAATCAAGAAATGTCTTGAACCTACCATTGGACATGCAAGTAACACTTCACAACATCTAATAACGGTTGCAACTTGCCAATCGACATGGAATTTAGTGCCACTACCCTGCCAAGATTGTACCTTACTAGCGGGTGACACTTAGCAAATGATCGATATACCTCGCTAAAAGACACGAATTAGATGGTACCATGCTTAACCAAGGTTTGCCTTATTAGAGGACGACACCTGGTTAAGGCAGTACGAAAAAAAAAAAAAACTTCGCATAAGAAATAAAAAACGACAATTCATATATGCACTATAACTCCACCATTCGCTATTATTACGTGCGTAAGTTTTCTCCTAACTATTACCCTCACATATAGAGTCATCAAATATTCAAATCCCTAATTAACTTAAACATTAGAAGCATTTTTACTTTCTTACATGTGCACTTTGACCCGCGCGTGTAAAATAACAAAATCTAGTGATACTTGAACTTCGATTTAGAGGGTCAAAACTAAATTTTTGGTTAAGGACTGTAAGTTGGTAACTTGGGGTAACAATTTCTTTTGGGTGCATGGTGCCAGTCACTGATTTAAGGGCTTGAGCAACGCTGCATGTATCTCAGATAAGACTAGTAAGAGCCTTCTTATTAATTAGCTAGGCATTTGGGCTCTGAGATAGGATCATGCACTAACGTACATATTAACCCTTCAATTGGTGTTTGACTTTAGTGGGTTGCCCAATCCTTGTGGACGTGGACCAAACAAGAAATCAAATTGATTCATCGATCGTCGAGAATTTCATAGTATAACTAATTAGGAAGATCTTTTAATTAAGCATACCGAATTCCAATTTTGAAATTTTGAATCCTGATCCGATAAATAATTCCCTTACTTACTTAATTTCTAAAAAAAAAAAAAAAAAAAAAAAAAAGGAGGAAAAAAATTGGCCATCCTGCATTATATATATATGGTGCTAGTACTCCAAGTCCCGAGAACCAAACATTTTCACGTACAGTTGTTACTATGTTTGAAAACCATATATATATAACATTTTGATTTAATAATTTGTAATATCCAACATATATACTTGTAGTAGTAGGCTAGGGGATCATCGAACACGTGTGGCGAATCACATACATTAATTAGTAGGCTTGATCGATCTTCCTTTTTTATTTTCCTCCCTTTAATCGGCGGTCCATCACCCACTTGATCTCTTTCTATGGAGGGCTTTATTATTCTCAAAAATAATGTAAGAACCAAGAACAGGATCTTTTCGTATACAATGAGGAGAGGGAGATAATAATATTAATTTATTATCCTATGTGCTAAGGGTACGGTAACTCAATAAATTAAACAATACTACTGATCAATACTTAATTATATTAATTAGGCTCAAGTGCATGTACGTATTATCATTATATGTTAAATAGTTTTCATGAACCAATTAAATTTACAATCAACTTAGAGTCCAATTAATTAGAAAAAAGATATTCCAAAAAAGAAAAAAGAAAAAAAAAAATGTTCCTATATATATATATATATATATATATATATATATATATATATGATTGCTATAACTTTCTTAGGGTTTTAGGGGTAGTTGGTAAGAACTCAATTCTTAGGATATGGATTCTTGGAGTACTTATATATATATTATATTTCATTTTCTAGACAATATATAAGCAATAAAGGCTGAATATTTTTAGCTAATCCTTAAATTATGCGCCCAGCTGTGGGCACCTTGCTAGTCCATATCTTTTATACTAATATTAAATAAAAATGATCTATATATTAACAGCTGGCGCTTCAGAATTAAGCTGCTTAAGCAGTATGGAGACCCCTTTTTTCGCAGCATGAATGGTCTGGGTTTAGATGCATTAATTGCCACCCACAAAAGTTCAAAAACCCTAAGATTCGAATCTTCCTGGCCTTACGTTTGTGGAGTTTCAAAAGGTCCTTACGTTTAACCTAGGAAAAACTGCAATTTACCCCCCCTGATGTTTACACGAATTTGTAATTTTGGTCCTAATGTTTAGATTGCGTCAATTGCACCCAATAAAGTTGCAAAAATTTTCAATCCGCCCCCTTCCGTCCAATTGCTCCGTCTGATGAGACGGAAGTGACCCCACGTGCTGCGCACATGCCTTTTTTAGATAAATGTCGACAAAAATGCTCTCATTTAAACGACACCGTTTTGTCCGAAAAACCCCAAAAAAATTCATCAAAACACTTTAGGCCTTCCCAAACTGTAGGATATGAACCTGGGACACGTGTCCCTCCTCAGAGCCGTATGATGGTGGTTTGTCGGTGATCGATGATGTTCGGCGGTTCTGCATGTTTGGTTTGGAGAGCGTCTTCTTGATCTGGTGCCATCGGTGCTGTCGGCAAAGTGTGGTTCTGTGCTTTCGGATGAGTCTATGCTGCTTTCGGACGAGTCTGTTCTGGAGTCCAAAGCTCTCTTCCAGAATCCCAAATCCTGAAATCCACGTCTTCTCCTCTCCTCCAGCCTGTTGTGGGTTTGCTGTTTAGATAGCTGATTTGCAGCGACAAATCTGGTTGTGCCGGGAATAACTCCATCTTCTACTATTGTTATTGTCGACGATGCGGTACTCGTGCATGATCCAATTGGTTTTGATCCCTTTAGGAGGCTTCCCGCCGTAAAACACCAGCACCTTCTGGGGGTGAAGATTACGGGTTCCACGTGCTTGAAGAAGCCAAAATGACTACTCTACCCTCCTTTCACGTCCAGTCTCTCTTCACTTTCAAGAGAAAAGAACAAAAATAAAACTAAATGCGAAAACACGTCGGCTACCCAAGTCATTGTGAAAATCTCAAAATCCCATGTATCTCGATTTGGTGCCCTTTCTTCGAGAAAATCGTGTGAGCTTTTGCTGCAGACTTCTAAAGGAAAAGGCACAGCTGTATCTCGGTCCCTTTCACGTGCATGTCCAGTTCCATAATAGAGGCTCTGTTCTCCTCTGTTTTAACAAACAAAAACAGAGGCCACAACACGAGCATGACTTTCATGCTTCAAGCTACTATCAAAAATTAATTAACACTTACAACACCCTTTTTATTACAGTTTCAACATCAAAATTTGAAAGCTACATGTAACTTTTGCTAATAAATTGTCAAATAGCTTTAGCTCATTATTGAGAAAAACCCAGATCAACAAACGAACAAATGAATCTAGAGAAGCAGAGCTTGAAGCAAAAAGCAAAGAAAGATTGAGAGAGGAATAACAAGCTAAATGTCGTTTTTTTATAAGAGCTATAATAAAAAAGAGGAGGGGAGAGAGGGAGAGAGAAAGATACAGTGAAGAGCATGCGTGGGCAATGCCGAAGTAGGAAAGTGGAGCACCAAATATGCACGCACACCTAGCATGGGCACCAATCAAAAGAGACACAATTCTTTCCTTGTCCAAAGGGTATGCATGCAACACACGTTTCTTCTCACAAAATTCTTTCCATAAAGAGCACCGACACATGCATGTCTTGACCGGAGACTTCTTGCACCGCAAGCTGTAAAGACAGGATTTTTTCTCATGATTTGGCAGTGCATTAAAACAGGAATTAAGCAAGAGTCTGAAAACACGTTTGTTTCCATAATAAGCCAGCACAGAGGTTTGTTCACAATGGCATGGCAAAAAAGTTAGACCAGTCAGGATCACTCTCCATCTCTGGTCAGGGCCTAACCAAGCGGTGGCCAGGTCTCTAAACGAGCTTGCATTGATTTGGTTAGATGCAGTGGGTGCCATTAACGGATTTTTGGGTGACTTACTCCATTCCCTGAGGTATGGGTCGGAGAGGTTTTTGGGCACGGTGCAAGTTTTGGACTTGCTGGTTCTGTGAATCAATTTTCAGTGTAGAGAATGACTGGTTCGCCGGTGGAGAGGATTGTGGTGGAACCCGACTAGCAACCGTTGAATAAGGGCATGCAATGGTTAGTTTCAAAGACGAAGAAGAAGACGACGATGACGTGGACATGCATGGACGAGTTTCATTTTTATGGTATTTTACACTAAACGCTGCCGTTTAAATAAGGGCATTTTTTATGGTATTTTCGTTCGATTATCTGCATATATGTCACATGCCGCACACGTGGGTCCATTTCCGTCTCATCAGACGGAGCAATTGGACGGAAGGGGGCGAATTGAAAAATTTTGCAACTTTATTGGGTGCAATTGACGCAATCTAAACATTGGGACCAAAATTGCAAATTCGTGTAAACATCAAGGGGGTAGATTGCAGTTTTCCCTTTAACCTATATCTATCGTCAATGTCTATGCAACTATGGATCACAATAGAAAGGCAAGGCACCAATCACTTGCAATTGCATGCGACTCTATCTTCTGCAAATTTTTAGGTTCACCAATCACAACCAGCCACATATCGTAGACAACGTACTATTAAATTCCTCATTTTCTTTGACATGCTAGATATGGATTACTAAGTGTACGTTATTGTAATACTCTGCTTAAATATTAGGGTTAAGGACACTTTAATCTTGTTTAAGTATGTTTGGATTAGTCATATATAAGTCCCAAAAGAGGAAGAAAATAGGATTTTGAGCACGAGAGAGATTTTTATGTGCATAACGATTGATCTTCATCTTGGAACGATCGAACGATGTTGCTCAGTCTATAATGATCGAATGTTGCATTTAGACAATCAATTGATGCAACCTTGGATAGAACGATTAATCGTCACTTTAAAATGATCAAATAGTGACAATCTGCTTGAAAATAAGAATTGGTCATTTTAGCATGAGCTAGTGGAAGATAACCTATTTAAGGGGTCTAAGTCGAATCCTAGACTGCATTTTGTCACTCTTCAGCCACCAAACCCTGGAGAGAGAGAGAAGGAAGTCTCTACCTTCAAGAAAGGTAAACCTTACACCTGGCCACAACTTTGGTTTTTTTTTTTTTTCATATTATATATACGGTTTGATATGATTCAATTTTGGGGTTCGAAGGTTGGAGTCGATCTTTAGGGAGATTCGGACCATTATGTTTACATATCTCTTACTGTTTAAGGTGCTAACGCTTGTAGATCCTTGTGTTGCAGAGTTTTTTTAAAAGAAGCTCTATGTTCCGGAAGAAATTTTGGATTTTTTGTAAAAAAAAAAAATGTTTGAACTTTAAATTGGTGTTACGTTACTGTCTTAAGGTCTGGGTTGTGCTTAGAATGATGTTAGAAAGTATGTTTGGACCTTGGAATGTGCTAAATAGGTTAAAGGTATAATCTTAGTCATTACAAAGGGTTGAAAGTGTATTATGCCTATGTATTGAATCTTAATTTCTTAGTATTGATTCCTGATCGAGTTTGGCTGTCCCTAAGTGATTTTACTTTTGATGTATTCAAAGGGTTTCTACTTTGTCATCAAAATTTTAGTGTGTTGATGTGTGATTGCTTTATTAATGCTTTCTTGAGTGATTTAATATATTTGTTTGCTTCTAAATTCCGCATCTCAAATATAAATTGTAAGATTCAATCAAGTGAAATATAATAATTGAAATTAAGTGATTGTTACTAATAAATATGATCTGGTGGTCATAATTAAATAACAATTAATTATAAGTACAATTTGATGATCAAGATTAAGTGTCAATTAGTAAGAAGTGCGATCAAAAAATCAAAATTTAATGGCTATTAAAAGACAGTTACTTTTGTTAATTACGAAATGAATTGTGTTAATTAACTGACAAGAAACTATCTAGGTGACTGTAGATTGTATGAAAAAGAACATGTTCCTCTATATATATACACTCTCTTTGTAATAATATTGCAGAAGATTAATATATAATATCTTTGGTTGGCCATTTATCTAACAATAGAGTGCTGAAGTGGTGAAATAATGAAATAATGACAAACAATATTTTCTTTTTCTTTTAAATACTCAAAAGCAATGCACAAATGAGGGATCCGAACGCTAGGTTTGGGGCAAGGAATATAATGATATTGTTTTCTACATGCCCTGTACAAGATTGGTGCGATCTTGAAGCTAATTCCACCTGCTTTTGTGAAAGAATAAGAGTAAATTATCCTTAAGAGGCAACTTAATATCACTTTCCTTTTTCTTTTTCTTTTTTCTGAGCAAAAATAAAATAAAATGTGATATCACTTGATTCGACAAGACATCATGTGTTAGCTCCTATTTTAGGCTCAGAATTAACTTTTTCAAAAGAGGTATATATAATTGCTTGTAGATTAAAAGATTGTTAAATTGATGCAGTTCAAGCAATTATTAACTATGATGATACATATATATTTTTGAAGTGAGATTCATTTTCTTCCTTGGGGAGGACGGATGTGGGGATAGATTGTATAAGTTCAAATCTTGTATATATAGCAAAAAGAAGGGAGAAGGGGGAAAATAAAAAAAGACACTGAAGTCGATCACCTAGCTAGCTCTTTCTAGGATATGACAAAATGCAAAGAGGCGAGAACCATCCACACTTTCACTTTTCACTATATATATAGTGACGAATCATGGAATTTAAAATTGAAGTATCAATCTCTCAGTGAAAATTTATCCCTACAACTTTTTGCTGGACTCACTATCGGAACCCTGAATATTCACTGTAGTGGTTGAATAGAAGTTTATTACTTAATGGCAATCTGATGCCTATAAGTGAGTAGACTGAATCAGGGACGAAACTAATAATTTAACTTGAGGAAAGTTAGATGATGCAGAATGAGACAAGAATAAATTGGTCATTTAGTTTTATTTAGATTATTAGCTTTATTTGAAATTTAATGATGGCTTAATCCAAAGTTTTAAGTTATTTGTAATTCAATAATGAGCTTGGCCTAAAGTTATTCACTTTAAGATTAGGGTTAAAGTTTAGTCTCTTAGGCTATTTAAGCATAATGTTTTATTGTAATAGATAGATGATGATTTATTAAAAAATATGTTTGTTTCTTGGAGGTGTGATTCCTCTACTCTTTTGGTGGTGAGAATCTGTCAAGGCTAAGGAGACACTGGTTCAATCAATTCTTATCGTTATTTTGGCGAAACTCTAAATTAACGTAAGATTTATATTTATTTTATGTTGTTTTCCTTTCCGTCCTGCGTCAATTTAGTATCAAAGCCATCCTGCAATTGTTTTCTATCAACAATTGCGAGATCCAATTTTGGTATCAGTCAATGAGTTATTGGCAGTATGGAGATCTTTATAGTGGTCGATCATACGGATATTCTCAAAACACCCAACAACACAAAGATGTGTCAGATTTTCATGGCGGAAGGAATCCATACGCGCGCGTTCCAAGATTGGCTCAATGCCTTGGAAGACTATCTTGAATGGATTGGTATCCTCTAGACCGAAAGTTATGTTTGGTAAAGATGAAACTCAAGGGGCAAGCACATACGTATTTAGTGGTAGAGTGTCAAAGAATATCATCACTGCCTTCGTCTACCACCCATCTTCGATTGGAAAGAGATGAAATTCAAATTGCAAGAGAAGTATGGGGCTAACTATCAAACTCAACAACGTACAATGTGATTCCGCACTTATTCGTTTAGTGAACCAGGTATGCATTTGCACCTAATAGGTAGATCATGGTATCAGACAAATGGATCGTTACCAAGGGCGGAGCCAGCTTTTAGACTTTGGAGGGGTCAAATTGAATAATAATAATAATAATAATTTGGGGGGCCAAAACTAAAAAAATAAAAATAAAAAATTAGGGGTAAAATTAATTATTATTATTATTATTATTATTATTATTATTATTTTTAGGGAAAACCTTTGGTTTGAAAAAGGTGTAGCTCCTCCCCTAATCGTTACGTCTGTTCTAGCAAACCCCAACCAACAATCACTGCCATTCATAAACCACAAGAAACCAAAATACAACCATCATTAATATCCAAGCCACCACCAACGAACAACCAAGCCTCCAATCTGTTAATCATTCCACCACCCCCAATCCAAACAAATCAAACGAACACTTAAACCCAAAAAGAAACTCCAACAGAAAATCCCAAACAGCCCACACTCGTTCCACAACTATGGCAGACACCCAAAACTCAAATATCTCAATCGTCAATCACAAACCCATCCATACACAGCAAGCCACCATCATACAAGAATTTTTGTTTCTGCCTCAACCAATATCACACTACAAAAAAATTTGGAATTAAACCATCCAGAAATTGCAAAAAACCGTCTGAAAAAAAAAGTCCAGACGGTTTTTTTTTGAACGGTTTGAAACCTTCCAGAAAAATGTGTCACTAATCCAAGACCGTTCAAAACCAATTCTAAACGGTTTTTTCAAACCGTCCGAAATTAGTTACGGACGGTTTGGGCCAAAACCGTCCGTAACTGGTTATGGATGGTTTGGGCCCAAACCGTCCGAAATTGGTTGTGGACAGTTTGGGCCCAAACAGTCCATAATTTTCCAGACGGTTTGGGCCTAAACCACCTAGAAAAATGTATTTTTTTTGTCCAAAATTTTCCAGACAGTCAATGTAACCTCATTGGCACCCAAAAATCCTTAATACAAAATTCATTTATTTTAACCTGCAAAAATCCAAATCCAAATCTAATATCCAAAATCCAAATCCAAATTCAAATTCTTCACAACAACAGTCTACTAACTTACATATTACAAAATTCAAATGCATACCTATTACAGAATTCAAATCCAAATACATAATTAAAACCCAAAAAATTTGAAACCTATAATCCATGCCCCATAATCATCAATGCAAGCCCAAAGAGAATCTGATCACCACTATTACCACCCAAAGTCAACCCAAACCCCACCACCACGCAAAAGCAAACCCAAATATCCATGCCCAGCGTCGAACAACCCAACCCACCGCCAACCCCATGCCGTGACAACTACAAAACCAGCGCATCACCCCTGTCGTGTGTCTCCGTCATCATCCCACCACTGGATGGCTGTGACGCTCACCACAGAAACATCGAACCGAGCTTGCACTTCGTCCCCACCATCCAAAAAACATCACCCCCAGCCGCAGATCTACGCCATTCAGCCACCACAGTGTCACCGCCGATCCCTGTTGAGTGCCACACCCAAGAGCATCGTGAGGCCACCAATCCACCGGGCAGTCCTTAGTATGCGCTACCAACCGCTCAGCATGTTCTCTCCGCTAGCTCACCACTTATAAGTTGCTTCTGCACTGCATCTCCACCATGTTCCTGACCCTCGCCTCTACTACTATGTTGCGAAATAAACGCATGCATGAAGAAGGTTCAATTTTGTTTGGCTCAAAGAGAGGGAAAAAGCCAAGTTTTCTTATGTTTGGTTAAGAAAGAAAAGAAAAGAAAGCTTCATTTCCTATGCTTATGTAGCACATAGAGTTGAATCTTTTATATTTATTTTGTTAAGATCGTGCATGGATAGCTCATAATCCATGTAGCCCGTGATTAGCTAGATGCGAGATCTTAATTTGACACCTAAGTTGGTGAGCAAGGAGGACTCAGGTTAGGTGCTTTGGTAACGTCTAGGTTAATATATGCACAGTGTATTCACTTTTGACATACGCTCTTTTGGGAAGAGAACTCCACCGTAGCATGTATTTTATATTGCATGTGCTTATTCGACCGACAATGGAGGTGAGTGAATCGATCCCTACTTCCTTAGTACCGTGTGAGTCCCATAGGTCATTAACCAATTACCTTATTTATGCCCTATGTGACCTTTGGCAACGTCACAAAGTTAAGATTTTAGTCTATTATATATGTTGCCTAAGAACATGAGTGATGTGGTCCAAAGGAGCATTTTGGAAAAGCGACTAGACCGGAATTGACTGACATGAGGGCGAAGGGAAGACTATTTGGTACCGGTAACACATTTGTATTGTGTTTGTACTCACTGCTAGAAGGTTGTGGAGCTTCTTGAAGAATACTATTTGGTACCGGTAACACATTCGTATTGTGTTTGTACTCACTGCTGGAAGGTTGTGGAGCTTCTTGAATGTTGCAACATAACCGTGAGCATACATAATGTTTTTGTAGAGGTTAAGCATTGCTCAGAAATATTGGACTCAAGAGAGATTAGAAATGCATAAACAGATGTGACCAACTACTAATTTGGTGCATAATGAGACACTTAAAAGGATGTTGCTCTGGTGGTCCTTACAAGATTTGATATAATGCTTCAAACCTTTTCTATAGATGTGTTCGATGGTCGTACAATCTATTTATCGATATGAACATGTTTGCACGCAATAAAGCTTTATGCATTAAAACTGGTGTGTAACCATGTGTGTAAGCTTGAGAAAGTTTTTTAAAGTGTGTGCGAAAATATTTGGGTAGAGGGGTGTTACAACATGTGAAAATGCAACCAAGAAAAATCTCTCTATGGTTTTTTGAGCAAGCGTGAGGGACTTTGATTGTGGAATATGTGTGTATATTGCTCTAGAAGCAAGCACCATGCACCACGAGTAGAAAAATAGTTTGAACGTGAAACAACCGGTCCAAATCGTAGAGGTGAGAAAGAATAGATAATGGAAGGGTTGATCAAGATGATTCAACCGTGTTCTGCATTAATCAATTTATAGCTGTACAATTGAGAGTTCAAGATAAACTATACAGTTCAAGATTTTTGTACAAACTTATCTATACAAAGATAACTAAAACACATTTGAATTAAAATGAGATAGCAGCAGTTGGTCTTCATCAAAATGTAACATTTGAAAATGATCTTGATCCTGCACTGTCATCTGATATGATAGGGATAAAGGGTTAGATAGGTTTAATAGTTGAGTTGGAATGGAGATGCGAGATTTCTGATTGGATGTATGAAAAATAGGGATGAATGTAGAAATGGAATAGAAAGATGATAGTGAACTCCAATTAATGGCTGGAGACAGACCCCAAGTGAATCCAATTAAGGCTGGAATCAAACCACAAGACAAAAGTCTATATCAATTCTTTTCTTCCTTCTCATTCACGACCAAATGGTCTTTAAATAGAAATACAAGTAAATAATACCTAAGGTGATAATGCTTAAAGTTCAAATATTCAAATTCAAATAAGCTCTAATCCTAATTTAAATAATCTAATCCTAATAAGTTGGAATTCCATTCCAACTCAACTATTAAACCTATCTAACCCTTTATCCCTATCAATCCTACACCCTTAAAAGGACCTTGTCCTCAAGGTCCAACAAAATGAAATTAACCTAGTACACATGACTGAAAAAATAAAAAATAAAAATTACACAATTAAAAATAAAAACTACACATCTATGAGAATCCCACCATCTTCTACTAACACGTCAACCCCCCCCTTTTTTTTTTTCTTTTTTTTTTTTTCTCCCTTCTTTTTCTTTGACGCATCTAGACCGCTAGTACTAGAAAAAGAGCAAAATTTTTCAGCTTTGCTTTTCTTCCAGGTGCTTTTCATGAGCGGTGTTTGGCTGTTCGGTGGTTGTGCAGCTGGCTAGATCTGTAGGCTCCTCATCCGCTTCCTCGGTGGTCTTTCACTTGGTGGTTTCCCGTCCATCTCCAGCTTCTTGAAAGAAAAAACTCTGATAGGAATATGTTTAGTTCGCATGAGGACGATTTTGTATGGGTTTTTGGGGGTGGTTTCCGCGTCGATGTTGCAGGCATGAGGAGGTGTGTTGACAGTGGCCTGGTTGTGGGTTTTCGACAGTTGGACTGGTTGTGGGTTGTCAGTGGACTGGGTCACGGGTTGGATGAGCGGGGTTGACTTAGGTGATGAAATTTGCATTGTGTTTTGCAGTGAAGACTCTTCAGTGCTGGACTTTTTATCCATGATCTCTTTGATAGATTGTTGGAGGCTCCCTGAAAAACCCTTCTTGAGAGAACTTGCAATATTCTCCAAAGACTTCTCTAGATCATCGAACTGCTTTTTAGTCTCTTCAGCAAGCTTTTGAAAGGCAAGTTCAAGCTTCCCAATTTGGTCTTTGTTGGTCGACATGCTCTGATACCAATTGATGCGAGATTTCTGATTGGATGTATGAAAAATAGGGATGAATGTAGAAATGGAATAGAAAGATGATAGTGAACTCCAATTAATGGCTGGAGACAGACCCCAAGTGAATCCAATTAAGGCTGGAATCAAACCACAAGACAAAAGTCTATATCAATTCTTTTCTTCCTTCTCATTCACGACCAAATGGTCTTTAAATAGAAATACAAGTAAATAATACCTAAGGTGATAATGCTTAAAGTTCAAATATTCAAATTCAAATAAGCTCTAATCCTAATTTAAATAATCTAATCCTAATAAGTTGGAATTCCATTCCAACTCAACTATTAAACCTATCTAACCCTTTATCCCTATCATGATATCATAGGTTGAATAACTTGAGTGGTTGTTGTTTGAATATAATTAATCATGAAGATTATCATCGGTAACTTCATCGTTGCTAGCCACAGCTTGACTATTATCCGTTTGTTTTGAATTCATTTGGAAATCTTGCAACAGCTACGGCTCTTGCTGCACTGTCTGCATTGGTGATGAGATTAGGAGTCAGCTTAACAGGAGCTACGGTTTTATCATTTCTAACAATTCTAGATAATCCTCCGAGGGAAAACTTTCTTCTGCTTCAAGTCATTTGCATGGTGTCAAATAGCATGATGCTCTAAATTACGTTTTCCGATAGATATTTATATGATCAGCTAATAAAATTTCAACTTGCCCAACAGAAATTTGATGAAGTTTCTAATCTTCAAGAATTGCAAGGACGACTTCACTGAAAACAGGGAAGAGGCCATTGGAGTACTTCTCCAGAAAGCTAAACTTATTCGCAAAATTCATATATATATTTCAAGACTATAACCACAACCCACTACTAAGAAAGTAAGAAATCAAACTTTTGAGTACCCTGTCAACTTAGTCTACAAATCTAAGTTAGAATAATCCATTATCTTTTATACTTCCTGAAAATTTTGCCCAACAATATGCCATGGAGAAATCCATTATATACCTTGAAGATAGTGAGGGAGATGAACTGGTTCTTCTGACGGCCTGACCTGTCCATCTTTGAAAGCAAAGTAATTAACCTGAAAATGCAGCAATAAAGAAAAAAAAAATAGAAGAAAGGTAAAAGGTCTTCTTCTACAGTTTAGCCACATCAAGAAGTTTAGCTTATTTAGGCTGACTATACAAGTTTTTCATTGCGAGCAAGGAAGAGATAATCTGCATCCCAAGGACTAGATACTGGAAATAGAGTGATCTAAACCTCAGGATGCAGATTACCCGTACCTGACGCAATTGAACATATCAATGGGAAATAAGTAAGAGAAGATGGAAAATATATTGGTTTGAGACCCTTCAGCATGATGATAGGAATTTATAAGGGTTACTCTCAAGTTAATGATCCTCAAAGTATAATTAAGTTATTAATCTATTAGGGGCGCATATTGTATAAAGCCATGATAAGGTGCTCTACTAGAATCATGAATGATTCTGGTTCCTCTCTAACCAATGATTTAGTAAGGGACATTACTTTCAATAGACAAGGACTCTTGACTGCTTTTTGAAGGGAGTAGAGATCTTTCCTTTGCATTTTATATAAGTTTTGTTTCTGAATTTTTAAACACTCTCTGATAGTAAATACAAAATCCCACTATTGAGTATATGCGTGTGAGTATATATATATATATAGGTTAAATCTTATATTAGAATATGTCATAAATGTGAGTGATTAATATATATAGCATAATTGGACAAGTTGGAAAAAAAAAATCATAATAATAATTCCAACTTGCTAAGATCCATAACAAGCCAGGATGAAACCGGGATTTTCTATTTGAAGGGGTCACAATAAGAATGAGGGTCAAATTAATTTTTATTAGGGCCTAAGCCTTATATATATATAACTTAATAAAAACATTTTAAAAGAAAGGAAAAACTTCACTTATAACCCCTGATCTTTTATCATTTTTGCAAAAAGGTATCCAAATTTTATAAAGTATCAATTTAGGGTATCTATCTTTTAAAAAGTTTCAATCTCAATTTTTTGTTAGAATTTTCTGTTAAATCCTGTTAAAATTTTCAAAAATACCCTTTTTTTTTGGAAAAAAAAAAAAAAAAAAAAAAAAAAAAAAAAAAAAAATTGCAAGGATTTAGGTGTTAGTCAGAATTTAACAGAATTTATAAAAATACACATGCCTGAATATTTGAAAAATATTATATATAGACAGGGGTATTTTGAAAATCTTTATCAGATTTAACTTAAAATTCTCATAGATGATTGAAATTGAAAGAAAACATAAAAACCAATGGGGGCCATGGTCCGTCCCTGATAACAAGTGATATGATCAGAGCAATCATTCGAAAGTGATATGATATTCATAACAAGTGGTATAATAGCCAATAACAATAGACTTATACGTGAGGAAGAAATTATTAAATATATAGGTATGAATGTAGATAGGTTAAGTATTGGAAAGAAGTCTTGGGCTCTGTTTGGATCTAAGAGTTAAATTTTGATTCTATTCAACTTTTTGCTACGGTGTTTGCTTTTTCAAAAAAAAAACAAATTATAATTTTATTCAATTTTTTCTAAACAAATCACATTTTATTCAATTTCTTCTAATTTTATCTCATAAAGTTAAATCTTGAAATTTGGACATCAAATAAAAATTAAATTCTGATTTTAAAAATTGAACACCCCAACAGTTAAACTTTTGGAATAAGCCCTAAAATATTATGCTATGCTCTCACTAAATTAAAAAGTACTCCCAAACTTAATCACCAGAACACCCTCACATCAAAAACCTCTCAGCATTTGTAGCAAAGTCTTTAGTGTGCTGGAAGCTTACCTATGTGATTGAAGAATCCTAAGCATTAATATGAATAAATCTGAACATGTGGGTCTAGCTCTCGTCCCAATGTTGATGAACTGACTAGAAAAGAGGTGCCACATTTACATTTTCTATTTGGTTCGATGGCCTCCATCAGCTTTTATGCAGAAGCATATTCTATTCCCTTCGGGCCCTTGGCTATTCGAGGAGATCACCTTAATGTTCCCTAGCTCACAACGGGCTTGTTCGGTTGAAGTGACATATGTGCAAAAGAATATCTGTTAATCTGTACGTTGATTCTTTGATGACAAGTGGGTAAATATTGTTAAAGTGTTTTACGTCGCTGAAATTTTTTTTCACTTTGATACTTTATAAGTCTTGGTGTCCCCTCCTCTCTCAATGCATCTTTTAAGAGTGTCAATGGGTCATTCTCTCCCGTTGTTATCCACAAGTTTAGCCATTAGTTGTCCCACGTGAGGACGTGCTAAAGTGTCTCACATCGTTAAGGTTTATTTTATCTGAGCACTTTATAAGTCATGGTGTCCCTTCGTCTCTCAATGAGTCTTTTGAGAATGTCAATGAACCCATGAGCTTTTCACAAATATAAACTCTAGTTCATATTTATCGGTGTCAAGACACTAGTGATCATGTGACATTATATACATCGTTAAATATTATAAAATATAATCTAAACCACGAAATGGTTTCTCGCCGTTTCACTAAAATGAATGAAGAGGATCCCAAATGCATTACATTTGTCCTCAAACTAATTTACCCTCAAACAACTAAAAAAAAAAATAGTTCTTAAATATGCTCTAACCTCACGAGAAATGGGATTGATGCCTTCTCTACGTGGTGCATGTAGTCACTGATAAGAGCTTACGTAGAACGTACACTAGCCAAAAAATATGTATTTAGTACAGATATTATTGTAAAGCACAATCAACAGGCAGCTTGGCGACAACGCCATGAGCAAATCATGCGACTGCAGCCCCACTGTCGATCTCAATCATATGATGTTCAACATCATTAACGCGGTAGACAAATGGTCGTTCTTTTGCCATAATGGTCATCGTTTCAGAAAAAACTACTGTCGACGTTGGAAGAAAACAATAGCCGAGCACTGAGCACTTTACAATAATATAGTTTCAGAGAAGCCGCTCGTCCTTGGCGGGAGATCGATGCTTGCTGATTGAGATAAATTAAACAATGAACTGATCGAACCAAATGTAACTTGTGCTTAATTAATTAATATGAGTCATTACAATTAATTCGAGCAAACTGCTGGCGGTTTCAGATGATTGACGGCCATCAACAACTTGTGTCGTTTACTATTGGGGACGTCACCAAGCAAACTTCATTGTTTGAGCACCAAATCTTGAATTTAACAGAGGACAAAAAAGAAGAAGATATCATTGATTTTAAATTTTTTATGCACTAATCAGCAGTAAAAATATGTACGAAGAATTAAAATAGACAACATAAAATTTATTTACTCGCTGTTGTTATTGGCATACTTTGAACCATTGACTCATTTGTTTTTATGCACTTTGTTTGGAGTAATATTTATAAACGTTATATTCGTGTCTTTCTTGTATTCTTCTAATAATAATGTAACTTTTAAAATTACCAATAGACTTGTGATTGAGCATTATTAAATTTAGATCAAATTGTGAAAACAATCCACTTCCGGTCTCTTTAGTTAAAAACAAAAAAACAAAAAAAAAAAAGACCCAAACCCAAAAGAATTACTCCTTTATTTGTAAGGAAAACACATTCATCTCCTAAAACTGACAATTAGCTAGCTCCTTAAACTATCATTTGTGACATTTAATCCTTTCAACTATCATTTATATGCAAGGAACTCCCCTCGTTAGTTGAAGGTTAAATCTGACGGAAAAATAAGCACAAGAGGTGCTTATTTTTTTACTTGAAATGACAAAAATGCCCTCAATAAAAAATATGCAAAAAAAAAAAAAAAAAAAAAGAGTTGTCGAACAACCCTTGAAGGTAGTTCTACCGCCCCTAAAGTGTTTGGGGGTGGTTCAATTCTAATACTCCCCAATCACCAGGAGTGGATCCCAAGCAGTTTTAGCCACCCCACATGCCGTGGTTTGGCCACCCCCAACATCATCTAGAGATGGCCAAGTGATGCAGCGTGGCGTAGTAGGTTCGTTCGCAAAGACAAAAAAAACCAACATATTTATAACTCTTTCTAAAATTAAGAATTCAACCAAGGAATTGAAGCAAAAAAGAAGAAAATTCAAAATGTCTGAGTAATCCTTATTATGAAACTGATCAAATATAAGAAAGCTACGTTTTAGGTTTCTATAACAAGTATTTATAGGCAACAAACTCCTAAACCTAGTAGAAATTGAAAATAACTCAATTAACAAATCTATTGTTGAACGTTCGAATGGGTTCACTTGCTCATTCAGAAAAATAGAAAATAAAAAGAAAGAAAAAGACAATACTTTAACACTCATTCGAACGAGTCAATGAATGAGAGCTACTATAAGCCTCTTGGATCAACTCACTCTAACCCAACTACGGATGAGCTTGCAAACAAGCGCTTTTGGAGCTCTCTTTATTGGATCACCTCATTCGAACTAGACTTCAAACGAGACAGCGGACGAATTATGCTTTTAAAACTCCTCTGGACTGTCCCGTTCACCCACCTTCGAATCACCTGCAAGTGGCCAACCACCCCTAAGCCGTTTCGTGAGCGGCTTGGCTAGCCTATATGGGTAATTCGTTGACCATACTTAAATCATCTAAGGATGGGCAAGCCAGCCATAAACAATTTCAGGAGTGGCTTTGCCATCCACAAGGGTAGTTCAACTACTACAAATCCATCTAAAGGAGGTCGAGGACTCGAGAGATGGGGGTTGCTCAACCACCTCTAGGAGTGATTCGACCATCCCCAAATCATCAGTGGTGGTTTAGCCACCACTCCCAGGTGACAAAAACAGTAATTAGTTATTTCTACCGCAAATGCTCTACCACCACCTAGGAGTGGCAACACCCATGTGGTTGGTGGATAACCACTCCTATTTTTTTGTTTCTAAATTTATTTTTTTTTAACTTGGAGAACATTTGAGTATAATTATTGTCTAAACTTCAACATATTATCATCATTTCACATTAAAAATATATGTGGGCGTAGTACATGTCTTCTCGTTTGATTTAATATCACCCACTAACGAAAGGAGCCCATGGTGTCTAAATGATAATTTGAGGGAGTCAAGTGTCACAAATGGTAATTTCGGAAGTAAATGCAAATGAGGTGTCAATAAATGAAGGGCATGTACATGACATCTCATTGGCAATTAGGCCCTTAATTCCTTCTAATTACCATTCTGCATAAACTTTCAAGTTCTAAAGGGGGGGGGTGGGGGAGGGTTGTGCATTTAAATGGTAATTTTTATGGGTTAGTGTCACAAGTGGTAATTAAGGAGTATAGTGCAAATGAGAGTTAAATCATGGGGACCAAAGTGTACTTCCCCGTGTTTTTATTTTAATGTATTATATCAGCACGGTTAGATCTGTCAAAGAGAACATTTTCATTTGTCACATATATTTTCTTCAATGATTTGACGGCATTTTCATTTTTCACATATTTTCTCCAATGATCTGACGGTTTGAGCAAGGCCCTATGGCAGAAACCAGAATCCTTCATTAATCACATCTAAGAAATATTAAGGCACGCCGCCTTCCATCGAGGTTAGGCTATTCTTTATCATCTCTCAGGACAAGCATCACCTGGCAATAACACCATTCATTTCATAACAAGTTCTTCTCAATAAAAGACATTTTCTCAGTAAGATGGGTCAAATTCAGATCCATTCAAAAGAAAAAATAGTTAGGTAACATGAATCTGAACAGCATGCAGGCAACAAACAAGCTGCAACAACAATACTGTAGAGACGATACAATCGGCAATGAACGCTAACATGTTAAGACATAATCATATTGGAATTGGTTACACTTGATATGACTCATTGTGCTAACTACTACCTATACAGCAAAAAGAATGGTCTCATGGCAGCAAGGGCAAAATTTACCACCACATAATTTCCCAAAGGACACCGCAAAACTATTCTTCTACCTACCTTGTATCTTTTATGAACTTCATTCTCTTTTCTACCTTCCCACATTGGACATCGGCACGACTTCATGATTTTGATGAGCACAAAGCCACCCGGGAAAATGGGAAACTTAATTGGCAACTAAAAATTTGATAGATACTTCTTTAATGTCTCGTAAGTCATGAAGACAATGCCAACACCGGGAACGACCTTGTAGTATTCTGGCAAAATCCCTCTATACAAGCCTTTCAGGCCTTCAGCCCGGATTATGTGCCGAAATGTTCCAAACACACCAGTATTGTAGATGCGGGCCCTACCACCAGCCCCTTCCATCTGCATCCTTCGCCTCACAAGATCTATTGGGAATGTTGCTGAAAAGTAATCAGGAGAACAAAACATCATCATGTGTATCTATTGAAAATGACGGATAATTAATATCTACTTGATTATGACTTTCTAACAATAATTTACAACATTATGTCCATAATTATATCAGTTTATAGTAAGTAGGGGCAAGAAGGGGCAAATGACCCCCCTGCCCCCCGCCCCCAGGACAATGATCAGCAATAACAAGTATTCTTATGGCCACTACTTATAGACAACACCAGCTATTACACCTCCTGTCTTACAAAAAAAAAAAAAAAAGAGTTTTCATTTTGTTTAAGTATTTCCTGTAATAATAAATTATAAGTTGCATATCAAGCTGGGATTTAAGACTCAACGACCCCATTATTAGTTTTGCACTCTAACATTAAAATGGCTTAAAATAAATTTCTATTCTTTAATATTTTTATTCAATTCTATCTTTTACTCTTGCTCCCAATGAACCAAAATCCTAACTCCGCAACTGAGTTGTATCGAATAAATCTCATTGGGATCTCATAATTAACAATTAATATATGCCAAATTGAGAAAGACATCTAACATGGACTTTCGGTGTAAAGGAATGTTCAAATTTAATTCCCAAGTTTTTACGCGATTTCAATTTAGTCCATAGGTTTTCAATTTCACCAATTAGGTCATCAGGTTTTACCCCAATTTCAAATAGATCCTTTCATCAACCTATTGTCCAGCTAACCAACTTTCTGTCTGCAACATGTCACGCATTTGACACGTGCACATGCTGTCAGCCCCACGTACTGCCAAATAATAAACATGAGTTGCACTGTCAAAAAAAAAAGGTCGCTTACAAGGGAGTTAAAAAGAATCTTCTTGCAGCCATGAGAACTCATGGAGTCACAGAGCTTTTTCACATGAAGGTCCAGTAGCATTTTTGGGTCATGCTAAGAACTATCAGGATTAAGAAAAAATCTTCTGACCCAGTCTCAGTTTTCTTGTAACCATAAGACTAAATGGTAAAAGTCGAAGCCTCAAGCCTCCATCCTTTTTGGCACTCCATATAAGGCCTATATGGACGTGTTGGTTTCCCCATACCCAGAAATAAGGCAAAGAAAGGCTTAGTACACTGAGAGAACAAAATTACCATGCCAAGGTTCACAACTTTTTAGATGCCATACACAACAGTGCTTGTGTGCATGTTGGCACCTGCTGCTCATGTTGTTGCATCGTTAAGAGCATTTACAGCAGACACCCTATAAGGGGTTCTATTACCTAAATTTAGGAAAAATGTCAAGAAAGTCACAAAAAATCACTCACAGTAGATACCCTATATTTTCCCTAAACCTCAGGAATGCTACAATGCAATCCAATGCATTGGGTTACACTGTAGCATTCCTAAGTATTATTATATCCATAAAAAATAAAAAATAAAAAAAGTAATCTCTCTCCTCTCACATTTTTTCACGCAGCCTCACTCCTTTCCTCTTCTTCATTCTTTTTTTTCTTCATCTGTTCTTCTTCGTCCAAACCCAGACGCCATCTGTTCTGTCCAAACCCAAATGCCATCTTTGATTTTTCGTCCAAACCCAGAACACCATGGCTGTCCGTTCTTCATCCAAACCCAGACCGCCATGGTTACCTCTCTACAACATTCATCAAAAAATCCCCAAACCTCGAAACCCTAATCGGTACAAAGTTTAAAAACTAAATCAAACTACACCATCCTACCCTCAAACAAAACCTCGATCTGTACAAACCACCCCCAAAATACACATCAAGAGCTCGCAGATCCGACAACAATTGTACCCAGAAAAGGATCAAAAATCAGAGATTGTAAAGGGAATTTACCAGAAGTTAGAGTAGCCGATTGAAGAATTAAATCTTCTCGGATTCTCTAGAAACAATACTTCCTGATCCAATTCAATTCGGTGACGAACCCTAAGAGAGAGAGAGAGAGAGAGAGAGAGAGAGAGAGAGGGGGGGGGGGAAGGGGGGCTTGGGTTCTTGCATCTTGTGTGTGACGGAGAAGACGAGAGAGAGAGAGAGAGAGAGAGAGAGAGAGAGAGAGAGAAGAAGAAGAAGAAGAAGAAGTAGAAATGAATAAAAAACCAAAAGAAAAAAATTAAAAACAATATTTTAATGTTATAGGAAAAGATAAAAGGAAGCTATTGTGTAGTATATTTGTTTAAGGAAACAAAAAATTGTTTTGTTCCCTACATTTAAGGAAAATGGTTGGATAGCTGCTGTGAATGCTCTAACAAGCGATAACATGATGAACTTACTAAGTCCATGCATCAGCTATGCGATCCTGGGAAGGACCGTGCCAATAGTTTGTTGTGAGGCATAAAAGCAGTCAGTGCTGCTTTCAAGACCACAGAAGATCACTGAGCCACATGCTGTTGCATCATTAATGGTCTTTAAGTAATCACAGGAATCAACTAAGATCTAGTTGGCACACTTTCCAAGAAAGTTTGAAGGATCGGCTAGGGTTTTTTTGTGTTCAAAGGAAGGAGACAAAGCTTCGGCTCTAATAGGTACCCTGGGATGTGGTTTTTCTTCGAGTTCAATGCCTGTTTTCTGATCGACGCAGCAGTGTAAGCTGAGGAAGACATTTTTTAAAAAAAAATTCTTGTAGGCAATTTTTGTTTTTTAGTGACTGACGTGTTTATGACGTGTCAGTAAAGTGATATGACGCTGACAGCGTGTCAAGCGAATGACATGTGGCAGATGGAAAATCAGTGAGTTAGACAGAGGTTGACACAAGAATCTATTTGAAATTGGGCAAAACTCAAGGATCTAATTATCGAAATTGGAAACCCAGGGACTATAAGCACAAAAACCTAGGGATTAAATTTTATTTTTCCTTATATAAAATGTCATCTCCAAAATGTGACTATTATATGGAAATCCTCCAGACAAGTTAAATATGTAAGCCAATAATTAGAAATGAAGACCACAGAATTCATATACCTCCAAGAATTCCCGCTTCCCTACTTTCCAATACCATGGCCACGAGATCACATAAATCCAAGCATGAAAATTAAAGTAAAAATACCAGCAACTACAGATTCAGTCACATGATCAGAGTTGGAGGGCTATATAAAAAAAACATTGTTTTAAAAACCCATGTATCAAAGAGTGTTAAAAGGGAAACTCGAATTGATGATTTCAGACCACTCACCAGTTGATGATGCAATGCCTGAAAGACCGCCAGAAGCAAGACCAACCAAGGCAGTGGAATCATTGGGCCTGAGGCCAAAAGAAAATGTAAGAATAATACAACCAAAATGCACCAAGCAACATATAGCAAACACAACTCCACATAAATTATGCCTCACCACAAAGATGGAATATTCACCTTTGAGACTGCCAAAAAGAACTCAAGGTCTCATAAACAGAAAAGCTTATTGCTATACTTGGTCCAACACCCTGTATATACAAAGCATCCAAAGCACAATTCAAGTCAACAAGATGGGTAAAGAATATACAAAGCATCCAAAGCACAATTCAAGTCAAAAAGAAGGGTAAAGAAGGAATAGAAGCAAAGTAAAAGCTTACCAAAAGTGTTGCTCCTAGTCCTTTATACAAGCCCCTAAAACCTTCGTCTCGGCAAATGGTATTAAATGAATGCGAGATACCTTTGTAGTATATTGCATTTGTCTGCAGGATTTAAAATGTAATTAGTGAATTTAGACCAATGTTCAAACTCAAATGTTAAGGAATAGCTTTTCCTCATTTAGTTCACAGTTAGTTCTTGTTCTCTCCAACCCCCCCCCCCCCCCCCCCCCCCCCGGCACTCCCCTCTGGGAATAAAAAAGGAGAGAAAAAGAAAAAAGAAAAGAAACACACTCACATACATCCAACGTTTGCCAACATTTACCTGTGCTGCAAGACGGGTCCTCACAAGATCCAGAGGATATGTAGCAGAAGCAGCTGTTATTCCAGCCAATCCACCACTTACAAAGTGCACGCAAATATTTGAACCCGTACTACCCCTACGATTTTCCCCAAGAACCAATTGCAACAACTGCAAAAAAGGGATACATGAAATGATATTAAGCAACATGCGAAGATAAAATGCTATTCCACTTTAACATTGCATCAGAATTACTAACAGAACATCTGAACTCACATCCTTGTAACGCTCATAAGTATAGAAGTTGACAGCAGAATAAGGAAGACGATGAGCAATCGTAACCATATTGCCTTTCCAAAATGCTCTAAACCCTTCTTCATTCATAACTCGAGAAGCCTCATGCCATATGTTAGCCTTACTCAGTGCTGCAACATTAGAGTGCATGCCTTGCACCTGATAAGAATGATATGGAACAGCAAACTAAGCAGTTGAAGGAAATAAGTGCCAAGAAAAAGGTTGATAGTATGATATAGAGAAGTCCTCATTTTTGGATTTATCAAACCAAGAATTATAATTAGCACTGTGTATAACTGACAGTTAAATAATGAGAGCTATGACATTCATTGGGAGTACTTCTAATCATACATCCACACATGTACTGGATGTCATGACAAAATGACAAATAACCACTTCAACCTAAAATTTGAAATTCGTGTCTCAAACAAATGTAATAAAAAAAACAATCTGTTTTAAAGAAAATGAATAAATATTACTTATCAAAAAAATAAAAAATAAAAAAGACTAAATTTCAAATGTACATAGAACAGCCTCTGCCATTTTACTAATGAAGCAAGCTTCCCCACCTTCTTTCTTTGGTTGGTGATAACAAAAGCAAACCTCATGAGTAATTCAATATGCACTCTTTCCCAAGTAAAAACAATAGTTGCACTCATACTCAAAAACCATCCATAATCACGACCCACCAAAACCAATTTTCTTCCTCCATACCCCAAAAAGTTCCTCTTCAAGCAAATAAGCTAACTTTCAATCCAAGAGGAAAGGAAATGTACGTATGCAATCAAATAGAACAAAGCTTCATGATAAAACCCGCTGCATTAGTTCCCCCTTATTTTCTTACTAACTAAGCCCTTTTTTTAAAAAACCTTCTGCGCCTATTTTGCAGAAATCGCAACCCCCCAAAATAAAAATCGTGTTAATTCGTTGAAAAAAAATTAATTAATTTAACATTCCCAACCATACCCGCCCCCAAAATAACAAATATGTGTTTTCCCAAAATAAGAAATGTGCCAATTCGTTTTTAAAAAAAAAAAAAAAATCGTTAAAACTTGAACATTCCCAACCAAAGCAACCCCAAAAAAAAAAAATTTAAAAAAAATACAAAGCTTAAAACTTTCAACAGTCCCAACCAAACCAACCCAAGGAATAAGTCACAATTCCCACTTTCCCATTCCAATAACGTTTAAAATCACAAACCACAAAGACCCATCTTAAAAAGAAAAGACTTTTCGTATCTCAGATTACAAATCAGAAACAGAGAGTGGGAAAAACGGACCTGGAAGAGGATGGTAAGCCGGGCCAGAGGCGCCGTGCAGGTCTTGCTGAAAGCGCCAGCAATCCCACCGGCGAGAAGCTGCTGCACCGTGCCAGTCTGCTTCTGCTTCGTGGGGCTCTGCTGCTGCGGCTGCTGCTGCTGCTGCTGCAGAAATTCCGGTCAGCGACGCTCCCGTGAGCGGTGTTCAAAGCTCTCTGCCCTCCTTCCACGACCACACCCACCCGAGCCTCCATATTCATAGCCTCTCTCTGTCTGTCTCTCTCTAATAATCGGTGCGCACAAGTGGGTGAGCTTGATCTCACCGGGCTTAAACAATAGTTGAAGAATCTCTGAAACCCCTCTGATTGAAAAATACGGCAATCATAGGGTTGTGGAAATTTTATGCAAAATAGAGAGAAAGAGAAACCCTAGTAAAAAACCCTAAGAAGAAAGGAATATTCTGAGGAACCATGGGACATAAAACATAGAATTAGGAGGTGTTCTTTTATTTTTTTTCTTTGTATGTGCGGTTTAGACCGTCTTTCAAAAAGAGAACGGACACGTTTGGCAATTGGAACAACTTCCCACGTGCTTTGAAAAAAAATAAAAACTAGTTGAAAAATTGGTGGACATTGGACACCGACTCCATCAAGGAAAACTCACCGATCTCCGATTGGAAAAGGAAAGCACACTAATCTTGGGATCAAAGGGAACTACACCAACCCCAAATCTGTAAAATCATTGATTGTTCTTGCTATTTTCTAGTATAAATACATGTACAAAATCAAATTATTTTCTTCTACATTCTTCTACATTTTAGGTTTTATTTAGGTTTGTGATTTTAAAAAGTAGAATTTTAAATAACAATTTTAAAATGTGCGATTCGAAAAATCAATTTTTAAAAACGCAGTTAAGCATTTGGTAAAATAGCAGCTTACCGTTTAAAATTATGCGTTTTCAAAAAAGTACTATCTTACCTGCGATTTGAAAAGATAGATTTTCTGCATTTTTAAATTGCAATTTTTAAAAGCGCAGTTTTCCAAACGATTTATGTTCTACGAATTGGTTTAAAATTAAATTTATTGTCTACGAAATCATAATTACAAACGCACCCTTAATTTTTCTCAAATGGGTCATATGTTTGATTTCTAACATAATTTATTAACCAAGACTGATTTTATTATATTTTTCTAACCTTTTATCATACGCTCAAAACTTGTATGACTTTAGAAAAAAGAGCTTTGCTTTTTCTAAGCTTCTAGACTCAGGCTGAAATTGAGAGGGACTTGCAAATTAAAGACATAGCATGTGATTAGAAATTGCCGCATAATTTAGTCCAAGCTTGGTCCCCATTTTCCAATTCGATAACAAATAGTGAGAAAAAGGGAGAAAAGAAAGAAGTCCTACAAAAATCACATGGTTTTGTTATTTATTATTATTATTATTATTATTATTATATATATAAAGTTTTTTTTTTTTGGTAACGGTTTGAAAAGGAATGGGTTAGGGTTATCAGAACTCAAATGGGCCGTCTTGAGACTTTGGGCAAACAAATCATTAGGGTGCAGGCCCATATGTTTAGTCAATAGGCATCTTAATGAAAGTGTAACCACAATGGAGCCCATAGGAAAATTGGGCTTCAACCCGTGTTTTCACCTCCAAAAGAGTCGTGTTTAACTCTCCTCTTCTTCTTCTTTTTTTCTTCTTTTTTTTTTTTTTTGTTTTTTTTTTGTTTTTTGACACAGTGTTTAACTCTCCTTAGGTAAGACTAAGAGATAGTCTTTTATTTATTTATGATTTTTTACCATTTGGTGTTGTACATTTTCTCATAATTATTTTTTTTTTCAAATCAACGAAATTCACGTAAATTCAAGTCTCTTTATTTATTTAGAAATGCTGGAAATAATATTTTTATCACAAATATCTCATAGTGTTGACACGACAGTTCCAACCAATTCTTAAATCAGTTTTTATTTAAAAAAAAAAAAAAAAAACTCAATAATTAGTTGGAACTAACACATTGTGTGATAAAAATGTAATTTTTAACATTACTCTTATTTATTTGTTTCTCTTCCTTTTTTCATATGCTGGGGTACAAGAGTAATGCTATATTTAAGACTCATATCCCAAAAGTTAGTGTGATTGTTAATATTACCATTGAATCAAAATTTAATAGTGATTAGTCTCAAATCTAATAATTATTTTAAAACCACATCACCTTATTACATATTGTTAAAGTCTATGGGCCTTACTCTCAAAAGACACATTGAGATATGAGGGGACACAATGGCTTATAAAGTGTTCAGGTGAAGAAAATCTTAGCGATGTAGGACACTCTAACACACCATCTCACGTATGACAACTAATGACTAAACACATGGACAACAATGGAAGGGAAATGCACATCATCGCAAGAAACATGTGGCTTTGATACCATGTTAAAGTCTATAGGCCTTACTCAAATTCCGTTAGTTTACCACGACATACCCAATAAGAAATCAACATATGTCCGTTACAATAAAAAATATATAAATAAATAAAACTTAAAAATTATTTTATTTTTTTAAAGAAATAGAAAATAGCAAAGGGATGGTTGCCGGGGGTGGCCCGACCACGTCTAGGGGGTGATGCACGACCTCCCCTAAGTTTAGGATGGTCACGTGTCGATTTCCTATTAGGTATGACATGACAAACTAACAGAATCTGTTAACTTGATGGACGGAAAACGGATTCAAAAAGTGATTCATAATTATAGTTTACCATAAAGACACTCTATAAACTTTTTTTACCACAGAAAGTAATTTGTAATTTAATTCAACCCCAAGAACCAGTGATACAATATTAATTATCCCTATAAAATACCCAGATGAAATAAATCTTAACGACGTAAAACGGTTTAACACATATAACATTACTCAAAGTATAATCAGTAACCTCAGCCAAAAAAGTTTTTAGATATAACAACAGTTACTGCCAAACATCTTTCGCTCAACAATTTTTCGGATCATAATATGGAATTTCGCAATTGTTTGAGCCCCACAGAATATTGTCAGTGGGAATTAAGGGGTCCCAATGTCAATTTTTTAGTCTAGAATGGTGTTACATCTACATGGCTAGCTTAGGCCATGAACAAATCAACTAGTACTATAAAACATTGCTTCCAAATCACCCATAAGTTGAACCTCGAATCACCCGCCAGCTTTTCTAGTCCTCTTTTGTCTGGAGCATAGTATTTACTCTACTTTTTTATGACATCGAAAGGTACAAAATAATATATGTTAAGATGCCCATTAGCCAAGTGATTGACTGAAAATGATTATGAAACAAGCTTTTCCCAGTGGGCAAATCGTAAAAAAAATCCATGCAAAAGCAAATACTTGCAACTTCAGCTCCACTGCTTGATTTGCTCCTAGCCCCAAAAAAAATACAATTATTCTTTAAAAGGAGTCTGTCGGCAAGTTCATTTCTTTAATTTTCTTATTTTGGTCAGAAAATATCATAAAGATCGAACTACAACCTAGGTTTAATTATTGTCCTAGCTAGTCTTCAACCGGTTTATATTCGTCTTCTTGAAAGTTGTATTTCAAGAAATAAACCAGCACCCGTACGTCAATGGTTGCAGCACTACTTAACTGAATAAGAGACGTGTACTCCGGCCGTACAAACATGTCAAACGACAACAGGTGACAAAGCAAAGTAGAGATATGCAAGAATCATAAAAGGAATAATATAGTAGAACACGAAAGCTAAGCAACGAGGGAGAAGAACACGCTAAATAACAGAAAACTGAAGAATCCATGCATATCATGACGATGAGTAACAGGTTTTGGGCTCCATAACTGCTGAGAAAACCTATTTTCTCATTGACCTCGCGATAGTGAAAGTACAATATAAGGCAAGTCTAACCCAGATTTGATTTGGCCTATGCCATGGTATCTTTTCTTATCATATAAATTTTCACAAGAATTTTACACCAATAATTTATGTTGTGGGTCTTGAAGAGATTGTATACAAGGCGATGATGTAACATACCTCTTACAACATAACAGGCAACTATTTAGCCACTCTTGTGTCAGCTTGGAGTCTGGGAGTCGATAAAAGCGCATCTAACTGAGAAAGTGTCAGTATATATAATATCCAATTAATTGATGTCCAGGTAGGCCCTTAAACTGAACATCTTCAGCCCACAAAGTCATGCAAAAGCTGCCCTCCGATAACATCCCTTCCAAAATGCCGATTATGTGACTCAAAACCGGCCATAACATATCCCTCGCCATTCGTCTCAAGGCCGAGACCGAAACGTTGAGCTGCATTGATGGGAAAGGGCTCTGATAAACCAATCCCATTATTCTGGTGAAGGCCCAATGTTAAGGAAACCCCACTATTACCACCACCTGCCATGCTCACACCTACACCCAAATGAGGATGACTTGAGAAGTTGTAAGAAAAGTTCTGTGGTTCCTCATTCCCCACGGGTATATCAGAAAGTTCATTTCTTGTGCGTTTTGATGGGGTGTCTTGAACCCTTTGGGTAGAGGTGGACGGGTTGTCTGATGCAAGCGAGTTTGCTGAAGTTAAATGATCGGACCTGTTTGCACTTCGGTCATCCCTGTGTAGACCTTTTTGGGCTTGCCGTGTTTCTAGTGTGTGTATTTCTTCCACCATTGGCTTCCAAAGCCTCACTCTTGCATTGATAAACCAATTAGAAACCTGGCTTACAACAAAATAGTCAAAATCAATTTAACATCATCTCAGACCTATACGTACATGGAAATGATTGAAAATTGAAAATAACACTAGGGTTTACGAAGCAGAGCCATACCTGGCTCCGTGATAGACCAGTTTGTTTAGCCAACATCAGCTTGTCTGTATCGGTAGGATAACTGAAAAAGAACATAGTAACCAAAGAATGTTAACATACTCATAAATAAGGAGGGAAAACATGGCTCGTCATTCCATTGGGGAATTTATATATTATTGCATGTTAATCGACTAATTAAACTGCTTACGGATGCAGAAAGTGTTCAAACAACCATGCCCTCAGAACAGTTACAGCACGTTCAGGAAGCCCCCTTTGGGGTCGCCAAACAGGTTGGTGCTCAAGGAATCCCGAACCGTGTACAGCTCTCTGGCAATAAAGGCCCCTGTCAGCATTCCCAAACCTTGGTGCTTCATCTTTCCCATGGGTTGCATGACCCTCAGCCTTATTGGTGAACTGAAGCTGGTCAGTAATCGCATTCTTCAAGCACCTGAAATGCTTAGACATAGATTTTATAGCCAAGTTTGCATAGGGAGCAGCATTGCCTAGCCCAGCAACATATTCAAATGATGCTACTACTGTCTGCATCTGTTGATAGTATTGCTTGTACCTCCTGTAAACCTAGTGGAAATGTGAAAACAGTGAAAAACTACCCAACAATGGGACTAGGAAATCATAGTCCATACAATTATTCATTGCTCCACTTCAAGTATATATCTAAGAACTAGGAGGCATTGTACAGGTTGGAGGGTTGAACCACATTGAAAGTCAAAAATACTTAAAACTACCAGTTTTCATTTTAGTCTCGTTAACTAGAAACGGGTGTCCAGAAAATGAGTAACCCACATTTATATTTTACAAAAATATAGAAAATAAATTCTTTTAGACATAGAAAGGTTCAATTAGAGTTGCATCCACCACTATAATTAACTAGTCTACACATGAATAGGAATCCATCCTTATGTGGAGCCTAAACCCGATGAGAAAGGCTGCAATACAACCCATACATTTTAGAGAATGAAAGCACACAAGAAAACAACAGCTTCACATGCCCATTAGAATTCATCTTAATCAGCTGCGACATGTCTAATATTTGCAAAAGGACCAGGTCACATTCCAACGGAGAGAACATTATAATTATCAACAATGTTACCATTCTCCGTGTATATATCCTTTCCTCCAATGGCCTGTGGAAGTGCAAAAGGAGCACAAATACCACAGTTATCCTGGTGATATTGTCAAATATCAAATTTAGGAGATACCACAGTTATTTCCAACTCTAAGCAAATTAGAGCTCATTCTCATCAATTCTTCTTGTCCTTGTGAAGGAGGGGGATGGGGCTGTTGCTTTTCAGTCACTAATCTGTATTAAATGGGGAACAAGAAAATCATATTTCCAGAAAGGAATCCGCCTCAACCAAATTTTTACCCTTAACCTCAGTTGATTTGTTCAGGTGAATGAATTCTTTTGTGCCAATCAACCTTACCTAAGACTTTTGAAAAGGAGAAATAATTGAAAAAGGGGAAATTACACTTACGCCTCAACCTACCACCCAATTTGCAATGTCCTTAAAACTTTAAAAATTTGCAATGTCCCCTCAAACAACCCAGCCCTTTCACTTAACCCTCTCATTTAGGGGTTTTTGCTAAATCCAATGGAAAATAGGTCACGTGAGATTCACGTGACCCAAAACAACAATAATACTCCTACATAAGATTTAAATAAAAAAAAAATCAAAAACTAAACAAAGAGAAAACAGGAGGAGACCCACGTAGCCAAGCCATGGGCCACACAGCCAGGCCATGGGTCACCTCCGTGGCCAGCGAAGCTTTTCCTAAAAAAAAAAAAAAATTAATCTAAATGCATGGTTGTATTTTCACACATCTCATGAGGTAACCGTATAATGGACATTTTTGTGTCGCCTGTGGATCATGTAATGCGTCCACCGTCTGAGTTATCGAAAAATTCTAATAGCGGGGGCTACGTAAAAGGGCTAGATAGTTTAGGGGGGCCAATGCAACTTTTCAAAGTTTGAGTGAACATTGCAAATTGGTTGGTAGTTTGTAGCGGGTAAGCGTAGCTTCCCCAAAAGAAAAACATCAACTATAAGCATCAGAATTTTATTTTTTTTTTCTCACGGTAAGATTTGAAGCTAAGATTTAATGTAAACCCCCAGTAGTGAGACCAACCTCGTCTACACCATCACTAGAGCTGTTAAACAACATGCTGCAATATAGGGTTACTCAAAATGCAGTTAGCTTTCAACTTTTGCAGTTATAGATCAAGTGAATGATTGAGGAATTTGTATCGAAAGTGGGCGAATAAAGGCATACTCAGAACGCAACTAATAATCCTACTTATGGATGTATAGATTTAGTCATTGATAGAACTAATCAGATGTTACAAGCTAAAAAAACATTTTTTCTACAACCAAATCTGGCAATTGTGGTACAAAAAGGACCATATTCTTCAGGTGATATCAGTTTTTGGCTCCGTGGTATCTTTCTAGGAAGTTTTGAACATATTTAGTTGCAAGTGTACAGTCGAGTAGAGATACTGTTTCAGGAGAATGAATGACATTAAAAAAGGCCTCATTGAGTGAAAAGTTGAACCAAAACTATATGATATCTGAGTGGAGGGAGCATCTCCATTTAAATGTCTCTTGTTCTATAAGTAGATATCTTATAATTATTGGCTGACAATAAATGTCGATCTCAGAATAACTCAGTAATAATTGTTAGGAGAAACCACGTTTACCCCCTTCACTACCATCATTTTTGCAATGTTCCCCCAATTTACCACAGGGGTTACAATGTCCCCCTTTCATGACCAAAACTGACAAAAATACGCTCCATAAAATACGAGTTTTTTTATCTTATGGAAGGTATTTTTGTCATTTTAGATTGCGGAAGGAGGACATTCCAACCCCAATGGTAGATTGGGAAGACAATGCAAAAATGATGGTAGGTAGAGGGGCTAGATGTAGTTAACCCTAATTTAGATTGAGAGTTAGACCTAGTTAGTCAAATCTTTATGTCTATATGGAAAAAAGCATTTACTTTATGTGCACTCCATGGTTACAGAAAAACATATATATATTTGCTATTCACACCAACCACTGTTATGCTTTACCATTTTCCCTTGCTGCCATAAAAAAGATAAACTCATAAATACACCCTTGAACAGAAAGAACCAGAATTTTCACAGGAAAAAGCTTGAAAAGCTAGAAATAATGTTGTATTCTGAATATTTCCCTTCAGGATCTCCTCATGAATATCCATGTCCCAAGAAAATTCAATTCATTTAAAGGATAACTGTTATGACGCAAGAAGCACCCCACCAAAGTAAGAGTGAGCTGGAATTGATAAAGATTGAGAAATTTTTATGCTTTCCATAAATATAAGTTGTTTTAAGATGGAATTAAAATGTATCATCAATTTTAACACCAACAATCCCTAACTCAAGGACCTGACTAATCATCTAAGCGTAAGGAAAGTGGGCCTCTTGACCACCTAAACACCGACTCAGAAAAGTAGGTAATTTACCTTCAATTTTCTAAATTGTTGTTACTATTAATTAGTTTTGAAACAAGTCAACTACTCCTCACATGCCTCATTCCTTGTGCCCAGAACATATAATAATAAGACCTCCTTTTAATGAATAAACACATGCATACTTGCAGAATCCGTTCCCCACATATTAAGCTCTACACATGCACATAAACAAGACTGGTCCTTACTCACAAATGATGTAATAATGACAACAAGACCAACTACTCACATAAATTCTCCATTACTTGCTAATATAAGACAGCCTACAAACTAGAAGAGCATGAAGGGATCAGTTACCTCACAACCCATGAGGCATTCTTCAGTTAATTAAACTGATTGGTTATGCCAATTTCAGTTCAACAAAGAAAAATATTATTTATTCATTCTTTACTTAATATACCTTGGATTTTAAAGGGCACAGCTTCAAATTTCCCCTTGTCATCTTCTGAATTCAATGACCTGAGACCAATCAAGTTATAAAGAGGGCAGACACCTTGTGATCTACTCATTTCATAATACCATTATGCTTTATTTACACACTTTATAGGAGTATAAAAACATTTCGAGCGGATTCTTTGATTCACTTTATACACACTACGCCCTAAATTTGATGTCAATATCCCCTCCTAGAACTCATTCTATGGCTGTCAGACACTTTAGAAAGCCAATCTTGGTGCATATATTCCCCTCCTGTCACCTTTTCCAAAAAGATGATTTTGCGATCACCAAGACCATCTATCCTTTAATACAGAATCTAATGCACATAGAAAATAGCTGAGGAAGCTATATATAACAAATTAAAGATATTATCCATGCAACACCACGAACTGCACGTTGGTTAAACCAATGACCAACCAAACACTTTAAACAATCATTTATATATTTTAACCAAAAAAAAAAAAGCATTCCAGAAACAACTTCTACAGTGACAAAGCTTGGATTTCAGAAACAGCCATCTCAAAGAACGATCCTGAAGGAAGATGATCACATTGTACAACTATAAGCCCAGTTTGCAAGAAAGAAAAATGAAAAGAAACCAAACAACAATTACTTATAAACAACTAAATTAAAGAAGCATACCTCATCAAGCATAGAAATGAGCCTCGACTTCTTTCTCCGAATCTCGCCACCATCTCCACAACTAAGTGGATCGTCTACAATTCCACTTGCACTCAGGCTCTCCAAGGGAGAGTCCATGAGAGCGGAATCCGCCGCGATCTTTTCGGCGTAAATTCCACGACCGGCGACATCGCAGAACTCCTCCAGCAGCTGTTGAGCGGGCTTCAAGAACCTCGATCCCTTGAGAACCGAAGCGTAGCCGGTAAACGGCCCGAGCGGGACGGAGCTCCGCGACACGTCGTTCGAGGCGGAGGCACTACCACCAACAATGCCTGGAATCACATACCCACCGCCATTACCACCACCACCAGAGCCGTACCGTTGAAGATTTAGCTCCAGCGGAAGATTGCTTTGGTGGGCAGCGTGAGATGACAGAGATAGAGACAGTGGTTCTGGCTTAAACAACACCACGTCACCACCACCACCACCACCACCACCATTATAACTCTGATCGAAATCTCGAAGGTTGTGAAGGCTTCGAGGGGCGAAAAGAAAAGGGTTACAGTTAATGTCTTGGATAGAGCTCGGATTTATAGGCAAAGAGTGATGGTGATGATGATCCAAGTAAGGGTTTTGAGAAGCCGAAGAAGAAGACGAGCCACCGTTCATCATACCTCCAACGAACCCCATCAGATTGACGCTTTCTTCTTTCACACTCTGGTTGGCTTTGCAAGCTTCACCCGGGTGAAACTGGTGGCCGCTTAGCAAATCGGAGGAGAGGAGCGAGGTGGGATCGTAGAGAGGGAGCAAACCTGCGCAGCCTTGCAGGTTTCCTGTCGTGGTTTCCACAACCCCGGAGACCACTCTGAGCTTATCTCTTCTGCTTTGCTGTGGAACATGGTAGGGCTCGAAACCCTCCGCCATAGCCAAACCCACACAAAAAAAAAAGAAATAAAGAGAGTGTTTGAGAGAGAGAGAGAGAGAGAGAGAAAGGTAAAGAGTTTGGGGTAGTATGGGAATTAAAGAGGAGGATAATAGGAGAGAGAGGGACCGCGCGCGAGAGAGAGAGAGAGGGAGGGAGAGGGAGAGGGGGGGGGGGGGGGGGGCTAAAACAGTGAAAGAGATGGGGTGGTGATGAAATGAGAGGCTATCATGATGTTATTCTGAGCTGCAAAAGTTATGGCAGAGACTGGCTCAGGTTAGAGCAGTGGATACGTGAAATTGATTGAGAGTATTACTCAATCTTCGCGCACGCATCTTCATACACACTGATATTGCACACACTCACAAACGCAAACGCAAAAATTTACACAACCAGATCGAGAGGGATAGGTTTTCGAGGAACCGGAACGACGACCGGCTATTTCCGGTAATAATCGAACTAACGGAACTGTGTGTGTTTCAGATATTTCTGACAATGGGTTTTGGTTATGTTTTGTCGTTTTGTTGATTTTGGGGTCGTGTTTTTCTTTTTCAGTTAAATAGGATTTTCCCTGTGTAGTTGATTGGGGAGGGGCGGGTTAAGTAAGGAGGGGGATGATGACGCACGTGAGAACGCGGGAACAGGGCGATGAATGAATGAAAGCCTGAGTTTGCCCTTCTCAACACTCATCCGCCAAAAGCTTTCTTGCTTCTCGCTTTACGAGGTTTTGTTCGTTTTAATTATTTCTCTCTAAATATATTATATAATATTAAAACGGATATATAATAAAATAAAAAAAAAAAAAAAAAGAACCTGCCAAAGATCTTGGGCCTCTAAAGACTAAAATGTCCTTGCCAAAATTATTGCTCAATTTTATTTTATCGGAAAATATCTGGGGAACTAATTCCTATTTCTACATGGAATCTAGGGTCGCTAGACTCTATGATTAGATTAGATGTTGGGTTAAAACATGCAAAGATTTAATAAAATTCTAATTATAGAGTAAGTAATAAACTTCATCACATGCTATGGAGGGGTTTAAAATTAATTACTATACTATTGACAATCATTAGAGTTTAAATCAAATATTAAAACGCATTAAAGTAAGTTGAACTTTTTATGAATTGTATTATATTTATCTTAACAAATAAACCTATATCATCAGGATACCTATGTAATCCAATGATGTCATAACTATCTAATCAATTGCTTTATCATTGATTAAATGAATTATTTATGTGGAACCTGACAAATTTAATTTAAAAAATCTGCATTACATTTTTTTTTTTTTTTATATAAGTTAAGAGCATTTTTAATAGTTTCACTAGATTTTATTTTTAGCTATTTATTTTTTTAAAGCACCATCAATAATCTCACCAATGTATCCATTCAGTTTTACTATTTCATTTAAATATTTTTTATTCTTTTTCTAACATTTATGGTTTTGTTTGGTAACCATTATTCCCTCCCTTATTTTTACTTCTTTCAAAAAAAAGTCAACTACTTTAAAATATTCTAACTTTTTATATCATATCAATCATTTTTTATTACTAATCAAATAAAATAAAAATTCACTACAAAACATAAATTTTTCACTTTTTCATACAATTTTTTTTTTATTTTATATCACATCAATTACTTCTTACTATTACTACTACTCAAAAAAATTCAGATCAAAAATCTTTACAAAATGCACCCATATTTTTTAATGTTTACCTTTTCCCAACGTCATATTTCTGAATATTTATTTTTTTCTAACAGTTATATTTTTAAAATTTTATTTTTTCCTACTGATCATAATTTTGAATATTTATCTTATCCTAACCGTCATATTTTTTAAATTTTGTTTTTTTCTTAATGGCGTGGGACTCGTCGGCTTGGCTTGGCTTTGTGTTGCTCCAAGTTCTTGTCCAATGCTACAGAGAAATGAACGTTTGCTTTGAGTGTAACAAATAAATAAATAAGAGAGAGATAAATTTTATTCTTTTGGTGAGGACAAAAATCACCATTTTAGTAAAGTTATTGGGAATGATTTTTTGTGAGTCTAATAGAATGATATGAAACAATCACCGACCATAGTTTGATAGAGTATTAGCAAAATTATTATGTGATCCTCAGATTTTACCTGACTATGAGTAGACTAAATCTTTCTTTTCTTTTTCTTTTCTTTTTTAGGTTGGAAAAGAGGGCATGTTTCACTTATTGCAAATTTGGTCACTTTAAATTTTAATCTCCAAACAAAAAAAAAAATGTTAGTTTTAAAATTAAAAGGATGCTCCTTTAACACTGCTAACAGATGAGCACTCAAAAGCTAATAAGTAATAAGTATATTATACCTAAAGTACCAGGTTTAAAGTTAAAAGGTATGGCGGGGATCCTAAAGCAAAAGGAAAGGAAAATGTATTCAGGAGGTTATTTTATGCATGTCTCTGTGATTATGATTACACGTAACCACCAATTTAAGTAGTAATAAAGCTTTTCCATAATAATGGTTGGTTGCAGGTAAAAAGGTATTAATTAAAGTTGATTGGACAAACTGATTCAATTTTGCATGTAAAAGAACAGTATTGCCAGAGATGTAAATCAATTAGACCTCAAGACTGAGCAGACTAGCAGTAAATTCTTAATGACTGACGCATTAGTGCGTGTAAATTGTCACGTTAATTTTTAAAAATAATAAAGATAAATATTTAATAAATTTTTAAGTTGATAATTTAAAATTATCCATTCACTTTTTAAAAATTAATTTTTACATATTAATTTTTTTTGCGGATTTAAAATCAATCATTTCGTAATTTTTTCATTTAATTTTTTAACTTTTGTTAGTGTTTCATTAGCCTTTTCGTCACATCATCTTAAATTTTTTTTATTATTATATCATAAATTTAAAAACTTACCATTTTATTTTTTATTTAAAAAAAGAATAGGAAAAGTTGGGGTGGCTACACCCTTGGGAGGGGAGGGGAGGGGAGTGGCATGTGGCTTGCGGGCCACCCTAAAGCAAGGGGTTAGGGGAGGTTACGCAGCACATATATGCTAATGAAATTCATAAACCAATAAATAAACAAATAAAAACCTCCCAATTGTTAGAACTTTGATTGAGGCCCTGTGGGTCTTAGGAGTGGGTAAAATATTCGACTACCACCTATCGACCGTCATCGATCGCCTACCAACTCTATTAACTTATTTCAATTTAGTAGTTTGTATAGATTTTTATTTCAAAAGTTGGCTTAGTTCGGTAGTCAGTAGTGGTTAATTTTATTTTTTTTTTCCGGTTAACTGAACCGACTTTCAACCGATTTTAAAGAATATAAATTGGTAACATATTTTTCTGCTAATTTATTAGGTAATAATTGATATAATCAGTGAAAATTCGCTTAAACAATTTTATGTTTAGATGACATAATAAAAATAAAATCTGGTGCTATGATTTCTGAGATTAAAAAACTTTTTAAAAAAAAAAAAAAAAAAACGAAAGTGACAATGATTACCTGGGTCATGGTTTATGAGAAAATGTTTAATTCTCAATTTTGTTAAAGATAATATTAAGCATAGATAATTTTATAGGGCTTTTTTTTACATCTGATTGTAGAGAATGGTTAATTTTTTTTATTTTTTATTTTTTTTAATTTGTGGGATGAAATTTGGGTTCTTGAATTACGTGGAATGAAATTTTTCACATGTGTCAATAATTACTTGATTTGTTCTTAATTATTATTTGAAGCATATGCTATTTTTTAATGATATCCAGCCATTGAACTTAAGTTCTATCATGTCAGTCTGACTAGCTAATTAACACAAAAGCAAGCCCACTGTTATTTTTGTTTAAATTAATAATTTTAAACCAAAAATTATGTAAATAAACTCAATCATTAACGGATAATATATCTTCTCGCTCGCGTGTTATTTAAGCTGAGACCAATCCGTGACCTTACGCTATTATAACATAAGACCCTCTAACGAAACACTTGCCCCCACTTCTTTCCGAAAGTTTCCATGCTGGAGAGAGAGTGCAGTGATCAGTATACAGTGTCTTCATATGTTGCCATCTGATTTTAGGATGTGTGGTTTTCTGCTCGGGTAATCACGATGTTGATAAGATGATTGGTCCAGGCACATGTGTCAATTGAGTCAGTTATGATGCCACTTATAATACTGTAATACTTTCTAAAAGAAATGGTCAGGGGATTGTAATTGATGATAAGAAGAAAAACATATAGAGCAGCTAGATTGAAGGAATTGTATATCTGCATGTTTTGAGTACCCGTCAAACCAAAAATATTTCTTATTAGCGGTTGATACAGTGACCGCACGTGCAACAACGGAGGAAGCTTGTAAATAAAGGAAACAACGAGAGAGGTCCGTCGGAGGTCTAGGAGAACTATTTATAATGGTTAAATCATAATAGATAGGTAGGAAGTTGAAGGTTTATTAAATGATTGCATACTTGATGAAAGGCCTTGCTCTCTTTTAATTATGCCGGTCACTATCGCCCTCCTTTGTTAGGGCTTTAGGGTTTTCGAGTCAAATTTTGTTAAGGGAATAAAAATCGGTTGAGGTCATGCAGTCAGAATGTGAATATTCATTTGTGTAAACATTGAGGGAAGTTTTTGCCAAAAAAATAAGCCATTCTCAGACCTATCAAGAGGGGAGATTGGTTTTGGCGTGTTCCATTGGGATGTAAGAGCGTCTTAGTCTTGGACTAGGACTAACTTTGGGCCTCTCCCTAGCTCGCTAATCCTATTCCAATCTGACAACCCGTCGAGCTCCCTAGCAGATGGGCCTCATGAGCTCTCGGTTAATGAAAGACTTTGGTTGTATATTGGGCTATGTTTCGGCCTAAAGAGCCTTCGGGTAGGCAGGCCTTGTGAGCCCAGCGTGACTAGGTACATAGTAGTCTCCCAATTTCTTGTAACAACTTAGCTATGCGTTGGTCCATGAGAATTCTAAGTAGTGTATAACTTTTTCAACATTTGGGCTTGTTGGTTTATTTTAATTAGCTACATTCTGTTTGATAAAAACGCTTTCATACAATGAACTTTCATTTCAGGGGCTTCCATATCAGGGACACTGTAATTTCAAAAAAATTGTTGCATAATATTATTTCCAATATGGAAATAGTTGAACAATAAAGTATCCGCACAGAATAATCACTAAGAAGACAATATTCTGAAGATCTTAAGATTCTGAAGACTTTACAGTTCAGAAAATCAGTTTTTCATACAGCCTGTCCGGACGCTTAGCTTAGAAACTGAAAGTTCTTTGAAGGTCCGAACGGCTTATTGTATGCGAGCCACATAAAGCATATGTCTGCAAGAAGTTCGAACGACTCAGCAGACCTAAGCCACAAAGAGCACCCGTCTGCAAGGAGGTTTGAACACTAATGTGATGACTACGAACAGAGTAAGTACTTTATGCAACCGTCTGGACGCTAGGGTTGCAAGTCCGGACGCGCTTCAGTGATTACTTTAAGTTTTAGTTGCAAGTCCAGACGTTAGAAGCTAGGTCCGAACGCTGCCTATGCAAATCCAAGTTTGAGTAGAATTATAATTTTTGAAGCCTATTTAAAAAGGCTCATAGGCTATGTTATTGTAAGGAATTCAGTGTAGAATTCTCATTGTGCTAAGAGAATGTGTTTAGGCAGAAAATGTTACATGTGCTAACCCTCTTAGAGTATTTGGTTTGTATTGTTCAACTGTTTGAAGTCTAACTTAGAGAGAAGCTCTAAGTTAAATAAATCTATTTAATAACTCTTCAAACAGGAGTCTGGTTGAGAGACAAACAAGTAAGCGCTTGTTAAAGTTCAAGGTACGACTATTGTAATGGTATTGTGAGTACTACTATATTGTAACTAGTTTTTTCTCAAGAATAATAGATTTTTTAGGTTTGGCTATCCTGAAGTGGTTTTCCTCTTTAGTGCAAAGAGTTTCTACTTCGTAACCAAAATATCTATGTTTATTGCTTTTTTGCTTTTATATTTTGGTTGCATGTTTATTTACGGTTGATTATTTAGGAGTCTTTATTTTTTAGGGCTTTAACGACCCACCAAGCTGGAGTGTGACCCATAAGGGCTAGGTTCACCAATAAGATATGAAAATTCATGTAACATTGAATCAACTTGTCATATGCTAAATTAATGGTGCGATAATATTTTAATAAAGAACATTTTTTTTTTAAAAAAAAAAAAAGAAGCTTGAATAGTTAAATTTAGAAATATCGTACATGAAACTATCAGAACTCCGTAGTTAAGCGTGCTTCTGTGAGGATAGTACCAGGATGGGTAACCTCCTGAGAGGTCTGGTTTAAAGAAGTCAAAAGCGAATAATATTGTGTCGTTGGGGGTGGGTCATTGCAAATTGTATTAGAGTCATTGCCTAATCTAAGATTGGAGGAGCATGCACAAGCCCATGAGAGTTGCTAATGGGCACTCGCCGGGACGCCAAGAATTGGGTAATCTCATGAAGGTCGCCAGCAGGGACGCTGGGTCCCAAGAGTGAATTATCGTGACGTCTCACATTGCATAGGTATGAAAATAGAGATGTGCTTATATGTATATTCGCACATTTCTTGGTACAACGCATTTTAAAGCTATGATGACCATGAATCTATCAGAACTCCGCAATTAAGCGTGCTTCTGCGAGAGTAATACCAAGATAGGTGACCTCTTGGAAAGTCTGATTCGAGGGAGTCAAAAGTAGACAATATTGTTTCGTTGGGGGTGGGTCGTTACAAATGGTATCAGAGTCATTGCTTAGCATGAGATGGAAGGAGTGTGCACAAGCCCATGAGAGTCGCTAGCGGACACTTGCTGGGATGTCAAGAATTAGGTGTTCCTATGAGGGTTGTTAATGAGGACGCTGAGTCCCAAAAATGGGTGATTGTAACATCTTACATCACCTGGGTATGAGAATGAGTATGTGCTTATATGTTTATTTGCACCATTCTTGAAATAATGCATTTTAAAGCCGTGATGATCATGAACCTATCAAAACTCTGTAGTTAAACGTGCTTATGCGAGAGTAGTATTAAGATGGGTGACCTCCTAGAAAGCCTAATTCAGATGAGTCAAAAGCGGATAACATTGCGTCGTTAGGGATGAGTTGTTACAATTTGGGCTTTAACGACCTGCCGAGCTAGAATGTAACCCATAAGGGCCGAGTACCCCAATATGATATAAAAATTCACATAACATTGAATCAACTTGTCATAATGTCATATACTAAATTAATGGTGCGATAATATTTTAACATAGAAGTTTCTTTTTTAAAAAAATAAAATAAAATCAACTTGAATAGTTATATTTGGAAAAATATTGTATAGTAAAATGAATGTAACTTTTGTTACGAGTATAAGAATTGAGCATAAAACCCAAATCCTAAAAGTTATTTTCGGCGTGCAAGTAGTGGCAATTGAGTTAAGCTCAATGAGCGCAAATTTAGGTCTTAAAATCCACTATTTTTCCATCTAAATAATTGTTTTAATTATTTTTTTGGTCATTTTATGAAGAAAAAAAGAAAAAAAAACTTGTAAAGATTTTATTACCGGATTTTGCCATTTTTTTTTTATTTTTTTATTTTCAGAATCATCATTTTGATTCGTAGATCAATTTTATGTAATAATTAGAGTTTGGCAAAATTCAATTTTCCATAGCCATTTAAGCTTGGCTTGTGGGCTTAGTTATCACCCTTGATTTGAGAATAATATTTCTTAGTTTAGAGTAATCTTTCGTTTTTCCCTTAGATGGTTATAGTTTTCTCTACGCTATTCATTATTCTCTCTCTTCTTGAATTACTTTATAAGTTAAATCTTCCGTTTCATATTACTAACAAATGTTGTTAGAACAATTTTAATTTTTTCTGCGTTAATTATGGTAAAAACTTAATGTGATATATGCTTTTGCAACTCTAGCACTAGTAATTGGTAAACAAGACACTGTAATTTTCCACCCCTCCTTATAACTCTTTAAAAAATTCACCCCTCCATAGGCCAAAAGTTCAATATTTTTAACATGACACTTTTTGTTTTCGCATGGTACAATCCAACCTCTAATCCCAACACTTGATCGATATTAATTAAACTCTTCTTTCTTTCTTTCTTTTTTTTTTTCTTTTTTTTTTTTTTTTTTTTATAATTTTTCTGAGGCTCTCAAAGGCATTGATGCCACTCAAAAAGCACGATGAAAATTCCTAGTAAAATATATATATATATAAAAAAAAGAGTTCAGGTTATTCCACGTGGCCTTTTTCTACTCTGACAGTCTGAACTGCAGTCACTGTTGATGGAGATGGGGGATGTCCAGGTGACATCGTCATGCTAACGTTCCTATCAGTCCTGGCAAGTCTTTTTACCCACAGTAATTTGCCTACGGATAAATCTTTTGCTTGAGACAAGAGGGCTCGCCCGAGTTTCCCGTCGTTCGACGGAACGGTGTTTCAGTGTTGTAACAGTAGTAGTCTTTCAATTTATGCAGGCTTCGGACAGTGCTCTCTTTTACATCTACGCTTAAACCCCGCTCCCACTCGCCTCATTATGCACTGCCAACCACGCTCCAAACCACTTTCTTTAACGTACTGCTCAATTTTTATTATTTTTCTTTTTTTTTTCTTTTTAAAAAAGACATACGGTTATAAATGCATTTGATAAATGACCATTTAATTTAATTTAATTTAATTTTTTAAAATTTTACACATTCATATCATATTTTAAAAAATACAAAATAAAATAAAAAAAATGCCCCTAATTAAAACAAGTTAATAAACATTCCCACAAATCCAATTTTATATTTTATTTTATAAAAACCTATAATAAATTTGCCTTTAAAATGCATGTCTAGTTGCTTTATGCAAAAAGAAGAGGCAGAGACTAGAGAGTACGTAGTGTAATTAATATATAAATATATTCTGTGTCTGAGCAACTGGAGTGAAATAAAAAGAGTGGGAGAGTGGAGGGGTAAAAGAGTAGGGTTTTTTTTTAAGCTCACGAGAAATGAAGTTACAAAAGAAAGGACTGTAAATGCGTCAGCTGTTGCGTGAACGGATCTAGTGTACTGTACTGTCATCACTGTAAAAAAGAAAAAAAAGAAAAAAGGAATGCCTTTACTCAATTAATAAAGCTCTGCACGCCCTTCTGGCTTACAAAGTACTTTCATCTCATGTTTGAACCGTCCGATGTTCCTCGAATTTCGTATTCAAACTTGATATCCTGTTACTATCAATGTTGGCGGCCCCTCAGTGCCTGCAGGACCTCTACACCTATACACATTATTGCCAGATGGTAGGGTTCTATAGGACAGTGACGTTTGCATTCCCATGGAGTACAAAATAAGGCTCAGCTTTTTCCTTTTCCTTTTCTTTTGTTTTTTCTTCCTTTTCTCATATATATATAAGATAATAAGAGACAAGGATATTATGTTGAATCCTAATTTTTTTTTAATAAATAATCTCACTTTCTCTTTTACCTATTCTTTATTATTATTTTAAATAATAATAATAATAATAATGCTATAAACTATGCATTCATGATCTCTCAATTATTTCATAATATTCATATAATAATACTAACTAATTAATTATATGATAATTGTAAAATAAAAAGAAAAATATAATGCTCTACATAACATTTTATTACTCTTTTATTTTATAATTATTTTCATTAGATTAAAATTTGTTAAAAAAATTAATGATTAATTAAAATTGCTATTTTAATATTATTAAATAAAAATATAACAGATATCATTATTCAGAATAAAAGTGTAATTTTTAGTATTTATCTACTACAACTATATTCAAATCTTTAAATTTAATGAATAAATAGGTTTTCTTGAAATGTTGGACTACCGTTTCTGAAAATAACATTATATAATTACTATATTCAAATCTTTAAATTTAATGAATAAATAGGTTTTCTTGAAATGTTGGACTACCGTTTCTGAAAATAACATTATATAATTTGTATATCACGAGGTGCTTTGAAGAATAAACATACAAGTCTAGCAGCATCTCTACATTGATATAATGAAATTAATCAATAAAGCTACAACGACAAAACACAAAATTAACGAGGCAATAAAAATGATTTATGATCATCTCATGTTGATAGCTTCCCTATTATATAGTAAATATACAAAGAATTTCGTAAAAATTAACTAGGGTTGGTAATTTATGATGACTTGTTAGATTTTTCTTGGATCGGCTTATGGGTCAATCAATTTGAACTTATTTATTTAGTTAGATGGGTTAAATTCATTAACCTTAATACAACCCATTCAAATTAACGGGTGACACAACATGACTTGCTAATCTGTTTAATAAATAGACCGTGTTAGATTTACTCAAACATAATCCGTTTGAATTGTTTGGTTTGTATATGAATTTTTAAAATGAGGTATATTTAAAAATGAATTTTAGCCTTTTAAATTTTTGTTTTTAATTGTAAGATATATCTAAATTAATTTATATGGGTTATGCAGGTCATTTATAGGTTAAGTGAATTGACCCGAAATTAACCCGTTTATTAAACTGGCTAATTCGAGTTTACCATAATTGACTCAAATCCGATTATATAAAATTTTAATGCACTAATTTTGTGTTAAGTTCATATCAAATTTACAAATTATGTCACAATTTGTTATTTCTAAAGTTAACAACCGCTTATTCGAGCTAATACAAGTTTAATGTAACTTTTATATATTAGATGCAAGTTACAACTTGGCATAAAAGTTCATAATATATTATGTCTTTTCACCTAACCCCGTGTGCTAAGGAGGTCACTGAGCATTCCATTAATTCTACTGCCAAACTTTAAATTCATACTCTTTTATATATGCCAATATGAAATGTAAATTAATATTAATGTAAAGTATTATATTGACTAGTACTACATTGTATTGTCAGACTGCATATTTACTCTCCAAAAAATGTCACACTCTCACTCACATATCAGGATCTTATATAATTATTTATTTAAATTTAAAAAAATTCGGACATGTAATTGTGAGATACTATTTATAAAACCCACATAACCAGATAAGTGATTAGGCAACTCAATTTTTATTTGATTAAGTAAGTCTCATAAGTAGTTAGATCTAATAAAATAAGATTTTGACGTGCATTTAATCTCTACATTTGGATAGAGAGAGGTATAGAAGAGGCAACTACAAGAGATAAAATTTTAATCTCTACATTTGGTTTTGTATATAATAGTGTTTTGATTTGTTGAAAAGTAAATGTCAAATTTATGGATTATTTTGGTGGTATGTTGATGTTGTGATGATATTTGTATAGAAGTGTTGTTGTTATGGTATGGAGTTTTGCATCGAGAGTTTGATAATGTTTTAGTTGTGATTATGTTTGTGTTCTGACGGTGTTTTGTGTTTATGTAAGATATTATTCCCTTATGTGGCCTTTATATCACATTTACGGTGTTTGCTATGTTTATTATTTTTTAATAAACATATACGGTATTATGATTATTTCTATTAATTTAGATTACCGTAAATATGGAATCGGTTAATTGATTTTAAAAATCAATTAACAATATTATTTCCTTGATGGAAGGAAACAATACGGTGTTTACCATTTGAGGGTCCCTAACCTAGCCTATAAATAGAGTGCCCGTGTACACCATCAGTACAACCATCAAGCAATAGGCATAGGTTAGAAGACACTCATATTTTTGTTTCCAGAAGTTCTGAAGAAGTGCTTGAGCAACAATGGCCGGAGGTATGCCTAAAACTCTTCTATGTTCTTATTATTTCCGCTGCGCATGTTAGGTTAAAGAAATAATTGTTATTTAATTATTTCTAACATGTGGTATCAGAGCAATATGTTTCTAACAGTTTATGGTTGAGTAATGGTTATTATTGCATTGTTGTGAAAAATGAAGAGTTTTGAAGTTCGTAAATGGTACGTGTTTTAGGGTTGTGTGAAGATTTGGGTTGGTGGACTATGGTTGAGAGAGGACAAGTGTTGAGGGAACATTAGGGTTCAAGCATTTTTCGAATATGAAAAATGCCTAGCTTTGTATTTCAATCAAATGAAGTTGAGTTGTTCAATCGAACCGGTAACAATGACGAAGTGTGCGTTTTGGGTTTGTTTGATCGAGATGAGAGTTTGTTGGATCAAAAAAGAGACACAAAGGTTCAATCAAACATTTAATAATAGTTTGATCGATTGAAACTGTAACACCCCGAAATTAATTTACCTTTAAAATAATCCGAAGCTCTACTAACGTATCCTTATGTCATATGTGCCGAGATCTTAGTCATAATTTTATTTATTTATTTTTAAACTAAGATTATCAATACATTAACTAGATCATGTAAGGATAGATACCATTACATATTTTCATAACCATAAACATTCAACTTGATTGTAAGTCTAATAACCACAAATTACATATTAGTCTTAAAGAAACTTGATACATGTCTCTAACAATAAGTAAATAAGTTGATTACATAACCAAAAGGCACCAAGTGCCATGTATTGTCTCCTTCATAATCATACTAGTACTTCCAAGCTAAAATTAAGCAATAACCCTGGCGACTCAAGTAATTACGTCTACTTCTAGTTCCTCCGGTCCATCTTCTGCCTCAATCAGTGCCCCTTTTACAAGTGGAATGATAAGTCAACGACTTAATAAGTAAATATGATATAGAAGAGGTATATAAAATGAACCCTCATTTGAAATCACATGATACAAACGTTTCATACAATATTTTAGTAGATAAGTTGTCAATTCATAAGAAGTACATGATTATGCTGAAAAGGCATTTCCTTACATGCATAAATTCCAACCGCCGTAAAATTCTTTGTTAATACAAATGACGGAATTTATAAGTGAGAGGCATGAAATAAGACGTTTTCGATTTATGCATAAAATTTATAACTCTATCGCATATGTAACACCTCAATTTTACCCCAACAGTAAAGATAATTTCAACATCAAGGATAAAGAGGATTTATGGTATTTTAAGAGTAAAGCATTAAATTCGAAAACTTGTAAGGAATTATTCTCTAAATTATGAAATTTTTGTTGGGTAAAGCCGGACTAATAATTTTTGGTTAGATATAAGTGGGATTTGTGTGACCATTTCGTTTTTGAGAAAACAAAAAATAAAAAATAAAAAATAAAGGTGAATTGACAATGCCACATTAGCGAAAAAGGGTAAGAGAAAGAGGAAATACATAATAGTATTTCTTTATATTATTATTATTATTTTGAATAAATAGCATCTTTATTGAATAAATTTCAATCACCTAGGTGCATAAAACTCCCTATAAATAATACCACCGATACAGTTTGGAATTTTTTCAACCAAAACTTTATCTATGACACAAAATAGCCTTTTTGGCTGTGGTACGAGTGCCTGTATTTGCATTCCGCTTCATATGTTTGATTCTTCAAGATCTTAGTTGACTCAACCTAGCTTCGATTCCATCCACAATATTTTCAAAGTTGCTCCAATTATTAATTGTTGTTTTAACCGCATTTACAATCTGTAGGGCATCCCCCTCCAAAATTATATCAGAAAAGCCCATCTCTCTACATAATTACACAGCATGAAAAACTGTCAAAGCTTCAGCCATGACAGGTTAAACTAAAAAAAGTCTTTGTAATACTGTGTGCAGCTAAAACTACACCCTCAAAATCCCGGACAACAATGCTAAATCCAATGCGCCCATTCTTTTTATCCACAGTTGCATCCCTGTTAACTTTATAAATACCTGTGGTGGGCGGCTTCCATAAAAAGGGAGAGTCTATATGGATGGGGCTTATGGCAGCCAAATCAGTTGCGGTCGCCCTCCTAAAGTCATCAAGTGACATGTTTGCTTCTCTGACCAGTTGTTGGGGATGAGTAAACACACCTCCATGCACCACCCCATTTCTACAGAACCAGATTTTTCGAGCCACAACCACTATAAGCTCTAGACCCGTCATGTCACAACGTTCCATAAGGGTCTCAAAAAAAATGAATAAAAGTATGACCCCCATTCATACCTTTTTAAAGCTTTTTAGGCCGGCACCCATGGATACATCTTGAACCGAATAGCAACTCCAAAAGATATGCTTTACATTTTCTACATCTCTTTTACAAATTCGGCATAGAGCATCAAAAACTGCACCATGTTTTAGTAAATTCATTTTGGTGGGAAGAAGATCATTGCATGCCCTCCACATGAACATTTTACTTGCATTGAAAATTTTAAGATTCCAAATAGTCTTCCAAATTGTCGTCTGTGCACCTTGTCTAGAACTTCCACTATGCTGGATGGCTTGTAAATCCTTCTCCATATGATACGCACTTCAAATTGAAAAATCTCCACTCAATGTACCGCGTCAAATGAGAGAGTCCTTAGTTGGCATAGGACTTAACAGAATTTGACATATAATACGGGCCTCCTTTTCTTGAAAAAATTATTTGATAAGGGGTGAATTCCACCACTTAATATCTTGGTCTATGAGGTCCACTACCTTTGCATCCTTCGTTTAAAATCTTTGTGGAGATTGAATTAAGAATGATATTAGAGTAAAATCCATTTGTCGTCCCAAATTTGGATATTTCTCCCATCCCTCACCCGCCATACAAGCTCTTTTTTTTAGGACATTGCATGCAGATATCAAGCTTCTTCATGCAAAGGATGGTTGCTTACCCAACGTGGCCTCTAGAATTGTGGACTGTGGATAATATTTTCCCTCAATAATCTTTGGGGCTAGTGAGTCAGGGCTGACTCGAGCATTAGGAGGAGTAGACAGCCGCTTAAGGCCCCCGATTTAATAAGGCTCACAATTAAGAAATATTAATGGAGATTTATTTTCAAAAAAAAAAAATAAAAAATTAAGGCCATGTTTACCATCAATATTCTTTAATTAAGGCCCCAAGTTATGGTAAAAATATAATTAAGAAATGCATTAATATCATGCTAGCGACCCCAATTTAATAAGGCCCCCAATTACGAAATATTAATGAAAATTTATTTTTTTAAAAAAAGTATTAATTACCATTAATATTATTTAATTAATGCCCCAAATTATGGTAAAAGTATATTAAGAAAGTCATTAATATTATTGCATGAGATATGGGCTTTTTTCCCCTCTCTCTTACGTGTGATGCTTTAGTATACACACAACATTCAAAAATAGTGTATGAGTCCAAGGTTCAAAATAGAATGGAAAACAAATATGCTCGCAAGATAAAAAGTCTCTAAATATCTTCTTTAATTACCGCAAATATTATTTAATTAAGTCCCCAAATTATGATAAAATAATAATTAAGAAATACATTAATATTATTGCATGAGATATGGGTTTCTCTCTCTCTCTCTCTCTCTCTCCCTCTCTCTCTTGTGTGTTGCTTCAGTACACATACACAACGTAAAAAATAGTGCATTTATGATTGAGTCTAATGTTCAAATTAGAATGGAAAAAAAAAATGCTAAGAAGATGGAAAGTCTCTAAATATTTTATTTAATTACCGTAAATATTTTTTAGTTAAGGCTCCAAATTATGATAAAAATAAATAAAAATTAAGAAATGAATTAATATCATTAGATGGGATATAGGTTTATTTTTATTTTCTCTCTCTCTCTCTCTCTCTCTCTCTTACATGTGTTTCTTCAATACACACACAACGTTTAAAAGTACTGCATTTATGATTGAGTCCAATGTTCAAAAATCAAAATAGATTGAAAATAATAATAATTGAATACTAAGAAGATAGAAAGTCTCCAAATATTTTATTCAATTACAAATCATACTCTTTATAAGTTTCCATTTTTATTATCTCAATTTCTCTATTCAAGTCTTTATTCAAATTTGAATTTATCTCTTCTTCTCCAATTTCATTATTTCCCAATAACTTACTATTCAAATCCTTAAAATTAGGGGTGTACAACCGGTTGCAGTTTTTTTACAATCAGGGTCCCCGGTTATTCCTATTTCAATAACTGCAACTGTAACCGGTAGACTGGTTGCAGTTTTTATTAACTGTCGGTTATCCGGTTATTTTAAGCCGGTTATTAACTAGATAACCGATTTTCATATATTGTTGAATTTTTCAATTTTTATTTTTAAATCCAATATTTGGCATTTAGTTACATTATTTTCTGTCATTCCATGTTAGATTTAAATCACTAACTAGATTTATATCTAATTAGTGTCACATGGCCAAATTGAAATAAGTAAACTTTTTGAACAATTAACTACAGATCAAAAGCCGATTTGAACGCCGATCAGTTAGTATTCGGATCGCTATTCTTTATGATTTGTATCAATACAATGACTGAATGTTATGAACCTTGATAATTGAAGCTTGATAGCTGCTCGAAATTAGATAATAATTGACACTTAAATGGGTCAAATCCTCCACTCACTCTAACACACGATTAAGAGGGATTTACAAATAACATTCTTGATAAAATGATCTCTAGCAATTGCTGGGTTTAAATATAATAATACTGAGTAACCCATGGCTTGGTTATTGACCAACTACTTGATAAACTGATCACTACTAACATACTGACCTATTACTAACATGGAGAACATGGCCCACAACTATAGCACATGATGTCCATCAGACCCATTCTAGAATACTCTTAACATATGCAGCTACTAACTTCTCCCATGTAAGCACTAGCTGAATGCCTCGTGTCCATCAAGTCTTACACGCACCTCCCTTCATTTCAGTACACGTCTCCACTCAATCTCCACTCCCCCATTATTTCAGCACACGTTTCCATCTTTCTCTCGAAGCTTCTTTCAAAATCCTTTCCCCCATTTTCGCACCTCTCTTGGTCGGATCTCCGACCAAAAGCCCATAACAATCGGTATGTCTTAAAAGACCTTGCCCACAAGGTTAGGGAACCTCCACCTGAGCTCGTGGATGTCCTCCCAAGTGGCTTCTTCAATCGAGGTTCTGGCCCACTGTGTGAGTAGTTCCGTGGTGGCGTCATTCCCTTTCTTCTTCAGGCGACGGTCGAGATCATCTCGGGTTCTAGAGATAATGTCCCTTCCGGCGAGATCTGAGGGAGTTGGGTGATGGTTGTCGTAGTTTGCCCTATTTTTTTTTTTGTTAGGCACGAGATGTGAAATGTGGGAAATACCTAGCTTTCTGGGGGTAAATCCAAGGTAAAGGCTTCGGTTCCCACCTTCTTCAACACCTGAGAGGGGCAGTAGTAGCAAGGTGCCAGTTTCAGATTCCGGCGCAAAGCTACGAACATCTGGCGGTTGGGACGCAAGTGGAGGAACACCCAGTCACCAACCTTAAATTCACAGTTAGTTCGTTTCTGATATGCAAAGAATTTCATCTGAGCTTGTGCTTCCTGCAAGTTCTCTTTGAGGAGGGTGAGGATGAATTCGCGACTTTGGAGTTCCTCTTCTACGGCCTGTACGCAGGTGACGCCCTATTCAAAGGGCAGGAGAGCTGGCGGTGGATACCCATAAACGGCTTCAAAGGGGTTGATATTGGTGGAAGTATGGACGGAGGTGTTGTATGACCACTCGGCCAGGGAAAGCCAGCAGAGCCAATCCTTGGGCCTGTCACCCGAGAAGCACCTGAGGTAAGATTCCAAGCTATTGTTTGTGATTTTCTGTTTGTCCCCCCGTTTGTGGGTGGTATGCCGTGCTCATTAAGAGTTCGGTTCCACTCAAGCGGAACAATTCCTTCCAAAATGTGGTAGTGAACTCCAGATCACGGTCACTAACAATAGTTTTTGGTAAACCATGCAGGCAAAAAATGTGATCGAGAAAGTACTTCGCCACTGTTCCTGCGATGTAGGGGTGAGCAATAGAGATGAAGTGTGCATACTTACTCAGGCGGTCAACTACTACCATGATCACATTCTTTCCAAGTGAAGTGGGTAGCCCTTCAATAAAGTCCATGCTGATTTCTGTCCATATTTGGATTGGAAAGGGCAGTGGCTAAAGGAGGCCAGCAGGATGTAAGTTCTCCACTTTGTTGCGCTGGCAGACATCACACTCCTGGATGTGGTTTTTGACATCTTGCCGCATCCCAGTCCAGTAAAAGTCTTTCTTTAACCTTGCATTTGTCTTGTGATTGCCCATTTGGCTAGCTAACTGATTGTTGTGATATTGATGTAGGATCTGCTTCTGGAACGGTGCCAGTGAGCCCAGGTGGAGTCGGACTTTGTAGAACAGAAGACCATTTTGGGAATGGAACTTCACTGGATCCAATTTCCCTTGGTGGAAATTTGATAGGAGATCCTGCAGTTGAGGATCAGTTTGATAAGCATCCCTGACCCCTTCCATCCATGTTGAATTAACTGTGCTAGTTGTATGGATGTGTGAGTTAGAATTGCTTATTGAGGATAGACTACCTGTGTTTGTCGAGTCTGGTTGAATGTCTGCATCTTCAGAATAAGTGGCCCTAAACAGAGCATCAGCTGCTTTGTTTTCCCTGCCACATTTGTATTCAATCTGAAAATCAAACCCTAAGAGTTTTGTCACCCATTTCAGTTGAGCTGGGGTTTCCACCATTTGTTCCAACAAGTATTTAAAGGCATGTTGGTCTGTTTGGACTTTAAAGCTCTGCCCTAGTAAAGAGTGCCTTCACTTCCTCACTGTCATCATAAGCGCTATGATCTCTTTTTCATAAGTAGACAGAGCTAAGCTTTTTCCTTTGAGTCCCTGGCTTAAGTAAGCCAAAGGCCTCCTCTCTTGCATTAGTATAGCACCGATTCCCTCCCCTAAAGCATCACATTCAACAATAAAACACTTAGAAAAATCTGGCAACTCTAGGACAGGAGGGTTGGTCATCACTTCCATCAATCTTTGGAATGCCTCTTCAGCTCTCTCATTCCAGCCAAAAGAATCCTTCCTGAGTAAGGCTGTTAAGGGGGCTGCAATTCCACCATAGCCTTGTACGAATTTCCTGTAGTAGCCAGTGAGGCCCAAGAAACCCCTTAGAGCCTTAGGGTTTTTAGGCATGGGCCACTTGGTCATAGCTTCGATTTTAGCCGGGTCAGCCATGACTCCCTCCTCCGAGATTAAGTGGCCTAGATATTCCACCACAAGACGCCCAAAATCACAGTTAGTGAGCTTGGCATATAGCTGCTGTTGCTGCACTATCTCTAAGACCACCTTTAAGTGCTTAATATGGTCTGTAATATTCCTGCTATAGACAAGTATATTATCGAAGAAAATGAGCATGAATTTTCTTAGATAGGGCCTAAATACCTCATTCATTAATCCTTGGAAGGTTGAATGAGTGTTTGTGAGTCCGAAGGGCATCACTAGGAACTCGTAGTGTCCTTCATGAGTCTGGAAAATAGGCTTTGGTACATCATTAGGTTTCATCATTATTTGATGATACTCGGATCTTAGATCTAGCTTAGAGAAAATAACCGCCCTATGTAGCTCATCCAGTAGCTCATCAATGTTAGGAATATAATATTTATCTTTATTGGTGTCGTGGTTGAGAGCTTGGTAGTCCACACACATGCGCTAGCTCCCATCCACCTTTCTTACTAGCAATACTGGGGAAGAATATGGATTTTGGCTCGGTCTAATAACCCTTGAATTTAGCATTTCTCCCACTAACCTTTCAATTTCTTCTTTTTGGTACTAGGGGTAATGGTAGGCCGGACACAAGTTGGCTTGGCCTTTTCTTGGAGTATGATCTGATGGTCATGGCTGCAGGAAAGGGGAAGCGCTTTTGGCTCCTTGAAGACGCCACCGAATTTGTCAAGCAGTTATTATATTACTGGATGTAAAGCTATCTTGTGCTTAGTTGGTTTTTCCCCAATCATTTGGAGCCATATGCCTTTGCAATCTGTCCCATTTGCCTTAGGTATTGTTACCCCATCATCTAGCATGATTTTATATGGCATGAGCTCCTGCAACTGAATTCCCTTTTGGTTGAGACTGAATTTCATGGTGAGAGCTACGAAATCCCATAAAATAGGATCAAGAGTTCTCAGCCAATCAATACCCAACACCAAGTCGCATTCCCCTAGGGTTAGTAGATGAAGTTTTGAGTTAAATGAGTGACTTTGAAGACAAAATAAAACTGCTGAACAGCAACCTTGGCAAGGAAGGGTAGCCTCTTCCGCTACCATAACTATGAGTACTTCCGGTGTCAATTAGCACCACCACCACCACCACTACTTGAGATCCGATCTTGCCCATTACCTTCATTGTTTGAGGTGCTGGAGCCCCTGCCAAAGCGTGAAAAGAGATCCTTAGGAACTCACCTTCCACCACTTCAGCATCACTTTCTTCCGCCTGAAGTACCTCTTCGACCGTTTCCTCCATTTTTTGCTCTTCTTCGATTCGCATGGCCTCTAGCAAGTAGATTTTAAGCCTATTACAGTGATGCCCTGGTTGATATCGCTCATCACAGAAATAACACAATCCCTTATCTCGTCATTCCTACATTTGGTTAGGAGAAATCCTTCTAACAGGGATATTTAGTTTTTGGTTATAGGTGTTTGAATTTCTGTTGACTGGCTGGGTGGTAAGAGTAGACTGAGGGTTACGGTTTTTTGTGGAAAAGGGTGTATATGCTATTTTAGAGTAGAAATTATGGGCTAGAAGTCTAGAGTAAGTGGATTTGTGGGTTTGGTAATTGGAATTAGATGACCAAGTGTTTACCTTTTGGTGGCGGTTCCTCCTTAGCACTTCCTCTTCTTGTAATCGAGCCAACCCAAATGCCGCTGATAAGCAATTAGGTTTTTAACATCGTCACCATAATACGACCTCCTTCAGACCACTTAGAAATGTATGTACGCGGAACTCCTCAGTTAGGCCAGAAATTCGGTTGGATAGTACCTCAAATTCAGATTGGTACTCCTCTACCGTGGTTGATTGGACTAGTTTAGTGAATGCCCCAATTTGATCATCATAAGCGGACGGTGCAAACCGTATTTTTAGTGCCACCACAAACTCTTCCCATCCTCCGGAGTGTCCCAACTCCATAAGCCAAGTGTACCATGTGAGAGCCTTTCCTTGCACGAGAAAGGCTAAAATGGATACCTTTTGATCATCCGGTGTGTTGCCATAGTTGAAAAACTGTTACGCCTTTTGAATCCAATCCATGGGATCTGTTCCATCGAACTTTGGAAAATCCAGCTTCAAAGCACGAGCATGAATTCCTCCTTCTGAGGATGGAGTGTTGGAAACCACATTCTCTCCACTTGATTCCCCTAAGGCCTAAGGGCTGATTTTTAGTTGGCTTTGGTGGCTGGTTTTCGATTGTCTTTCTTGTATTTTGTTTGCTGATTTTTGCACAACTCGCAGCTAGACTTCCCAACTAATTGAGAATGTCATTTAGCTTGGTAGCATGCTGGGCTACAGTGCCTTGGAGAGAAGCCACAGCTTTAGCTTGCTGAGCAGCTTGTTGGGCCCTAGTTCCTTCCGCCATGTAGCAAGAATGCGGCTCTAATACCACTATTATGAACCTTGATAATTGAAGGTCGATAACTGCTAGGAATTAGATAATAATTGACACTTAAAGGGGTCAAATTCTCCACTCACTCTTAACACACGGTTAAGAGGGATTCACAAATAATATTCTTGATAAAATGGTCTCCAGCAACTGCAGGGTTTAAATACAATAATACTGAACCCATGGCTTGGTTACTGACCCACTACTTGATAAACTGACCACTACTAACATACTAACCCATTATCAACATGGCGAACATGGCCCACAACTATAGCCCATGATGTCCATCAGACCCATTCTAGAATACTCTTAACATATGCAGCTACTAACTTCTCCCACGTAAGCACTAGCTGAATGCCTCGTCTCCATCAAGTCTTAGATGCACCTCCCTTCATTTCAGTACAAGTCTCCACTCCCCCATTATTTTAGCGCACGTTTCCATCTTTCTTTCTAAGCTTCTTTCAAAATCCTTTCCCCCATTTTCGCACAGAACCGTTTCCTATATTTTCCACCACTTTTTGTTGGATCTCTGACCAAGAGCCCATAACACTGAATGATGGGGTTAGAAGATGGTAAGAGGTATAAAAAATTTCTCCCTTTTATTCTACTTCGGAGGAAATCTGAAACAAGACTTTTCACTTTGAAATTTTTTTTTTTTTTTTTTGGTAATATAGATATATAAAAAGTTAGAATTATAGATAATAATAAAAACTGGTTGTGGTTACTCGGTTATTAATCGGTTATTTAAAATGCAATAACTGGTAATCGCAACCAAATACCCGGTTATCCGGTTGCGGTTATTTTTGATTTTTCCGGTTAGCGATTGTTGGCAATTATTAGCGGTTACCGGTTATTTTCGATTAATAACCGTCCCGCTTGTACATCCCTACTTAAAATCATTCTATATCTGGCCAGTGATTATTAAAAAAAAAAAAAAAAAGAAAAGAAAAGAAAAGAAAAAGGGTTAGTTACCAAAAACTCAATCAATCAATTGCATTAATTTTTTTATTCGATTTTAGGAAATATTTATACACTAATTTGTCTTTCCTTATGCATGTTAAAAGTGTTAGATAATCCCATCATAAAGAGTAAAATCCTACATAAGAATCTAAAATTAATAATGTCACAAGAAAGATTAAATGGATTAGCCATATTACCGATTGAAAAAGAAATGTTAAAAAATACTTAAATATAAAAACTTAATAAGTAATTTTGCATATCAAAATGTGAGAATAATGAATTTTAAATAAAAATATAATTTAAAAATAAATAATTTTAAGTAAAATGCCTCACTTAAACTTCTCACCTAAGGCTCAAAATATATCGAATCGGCCTTGTAGTGAGTTAGGATTTTTTAAAGATTAATTGAGACTCACACGTTAGAAATTGAAATAATTATAATATAAAAAATGTTTATAGCATTAAATAATAATATATTCGATTAATTAAGTATGATACGGCGTTAGCATTTAGTTAAAGTGTTAAAAGCTCGCGTAAGCGCAGCGTAGGTCAGATTCACGTCGACCACCAATACAGGGAGCAATCAGAAAAGAAAACGTAGCAAGCTAATCAGTATCTAATCACGTAAACCCACAAGAAATCCTGTCATTATCAACAGACAGAGACGGCAATAATAGTACAGTAATGCAAAGACCTTTTTTGATAATTAGGCCTGATAAGAAGGCGATTACCTTGGCTATATCATTGAGAATGAAAAAAATAAAAAATAAAAATAAAAAAAATGGAAAAAAAAAAATCGATTAGCCCTCAATTAGCAGTACGACGAAGTGATGGCGTTGGTAAGTTACTTAGAACATTTACATCCTTTTATTTATGTGAAAAATGACTAACCAAAACCTATGTTAAATCGTAAATCAAACAAAATTGATAGACAAATCAACTAGTAGGTCTATCGTTGATGGCAATTGGCGGTGCCTCCTCGTGAACCTCCACTAGCACGTGGTTCTCCATTGGATCTCCTTCAAGAATTCCGTGGCCTTCAGCCAGTGGCAAGATTGCTCAACCATCGCACCTGCTATGAGGATGCGTTCTAGAGGGGCTTCAACTCTGAGAACGAATATGAACAGTGAACATTAAAAATGCAAAATGGCTAAGGACCCGATTTTTTTAAAAAATATTCAAAATTACGAATACTGAAAAAATTTATTTTTTAAAATTATATTTGGATGGTTTAAAAAATCTATGACAAAATAAGGTAAAATCTGAGTAGAATTTGAATTTTAAAAAACAGTATTTGAAAAATGAATTTCACTCAAATATGTCCTAAATGATTGGGAATGCTCATATGTGTTTGGCAGTTTGCTTCCACTTTTATTCCTGCAAGCTATACAAAATGAAGCAATTTCTTAAATTTTATGTAATATTTAAGCATTGAAAGCAGCTTCTTCTTCAAGAGCCCAATGGACTTCAGAGTTGCCATAAATGGGCCAAACAAAAAGTATGTTTTTGACGCAAATAGACGCGGGCCCAGAAGACCCACCCAAAAGCGAATTAGATAAGAATACATAAAGAATCATCAACCACTGGGGAAAGGAAAAGTGGCTTCTCTTGATTGGGCTTTCTAAAGACCAAAGGCCATCCACCAATCCATCTCCATGAAGAGAAAGAACAGATCGAGAGAGACTTCTGTTGAAATTACAAAGGACAAAAACATACATTTTCTACAAACTTTTTTCAATACGGTCTCTAAAAATAACATGTGTTCGATCCTTAAACGAGCTGGGTGAGTGTACACAAGGATCCAACGTTGAGAGGATCATATATTTATATATATATATTCCCTATCGAGAAGAACAAGGAAGGCATTATGGTTGAATCCTACGATTGCCCCACTAAAAATCCAATCCAAAATTTCTCTATCTTAGCCGTCAAAAGTGTTATCTGATAGGGAAACCAACACACGTACTTAGTTTCAAAGCACCAGTAATTGTATTAAAAAAACCTTAAACCGATATGAATATGTAAATTTAATTAATATTTTAATATTTTTTTTTCACGTGTGGCCCAAATTATTTTTTAATAGGTGAGGTTCAAGACATGAAATATTTAATTAAATTGGGAGGTAAATGAATGAGACAAAGTTCAAACTCGAAACCTCTGCTCTGATACTATTTTAAACCGGTACTTATCCTAAAAGTTAAAGCCGATAAAAAAACCTAAATTTAATAATTTAATTAATACTTTAATACCACTTAAACAGTCTTTCTATATGGTTTTATTTTTTTAAAAAAATTATGGTTACTTTTGTCTTTTTGTTGGTCTTAGGGAGATATCGACACAATTGGTAGTTTGAGGTGACATTGACAATTGTGTGGTATTTTGAGGGGATATATATATATTTAAAAAAAAAAAAAAAAAAAAAACTACAAAAAAGAAAAAGTACGTAGCAGATTTTAGCAAAGTCAGCAAAGCATTATGACAAATTTGGAGGAAGAAACTAACCTGGGATGAGAATAGGCATGCCCTTTTCCTTCAATTATGTGCTTGAAAATCCATTGATTCTGGACAAGTTCAGGTCTTCAGGTGAGGAGGTGAATTAAGGATTGGTTCTGAATGATGAAATTGAATGGTTTATTCAAGAAGCTATTGCTGAATAGAACATGCATGCTCGCACAGAAATAGGTCATCAAAAGGATCTGCTAGCTGTCTTATTCACCTGAGAAAGAACATCAAATTTGAGAAAAGATCAAAATATGAAGAATATTAGCACGTTCCAACAGTTTCTGACATTTAATTCTGAAACTTTGAGTTTGTTCCTTAGTTCTGCTCAAGAATCCATACACTTTCCTAACGAGAATAATATATTAGCCAATTCTCCAAATAAGAATAAAATAAAGTACAAAGAACTGAATGCCCCAAGTGATTTGCTAAGGCTTTGGTTTGTTAATTTTACCGATATGTTAGAAATTAGAATTTTATGTTAAATTAAAAGATGATTTCAAAATTTTGACAGGATTTCGGCCTAATCCCACGAGCCTAATTAACCTGCCCAAGCTGTCTCAAACATCCAGAATGTTGGGGTTCGACTTCTTTGATTGCTCAACACGTCGCTTCAATCCCACGTTTCCGACCTTATGATGTTGTCATTAACTTTATGTACGAAAATGATATAATCAAATGCTTCTCTAACTTAATAGGAAAGGAAAATGATTCTGCTAGTGCAGATATAATAATAATATTATGATAAACACACGACGCCCATTGAAAAAACATATAACTAATGATGTCGTTTAGTTATATAACTAAACGACATCATTAACATCCAGGATTCCAGGTAGATGATCGATGGCATTCGTTCATTACTGGTTATTGTTACCAAAAGAATCATTAATAAAGGTCCTTTCCCTAGCTGTACGCCAAGGCTTTTAGTTGTTAATTGGCTTTGGTAGACGATCTCATGATGTGGGCAACGGAGATGTCGTCTGTGACCCATCATCCTATCGTCATAGCCAGCCAGGTGCATGTTGAGAAAATACCATCTTTTGGTTGAAGAGTAGTTGGTTTTGATGGCCTTGGAATGCTACGGGGCAGTTCCGAAAGTTCGCTTCAACACATGGGATGAGGCTTGGGCTCGAATCGATCGGGGTAGAGGTCTAGTGTGCCTTAGAAACCGTGAACACATTTCATGCTTGTCAAATTGCGATGCGAAGAAGGGCACAAGGGCCGAGTTTGGGTGTGGGCAGTTCAAGGAAAGGTGACCCATTTTAGTTGAGTAATGCTGTACTTTATGAGGAATGCTAGGCCTTTTTTTTAGTTAGGGGCGGAGCTACACTTTAGCCTGGATGGCTTAGCCCCCGAGTCAAAGATTTTTTTTTTTTTTTTTTTAAAATAAAATTTAGTTTTGGCCCCCCCCAAAATATTATTATTATTTTTTTCAATTTCGCCCTTCCAAAGTTTAAAAGCTGGCTCCGCCCCTGCTTTTAGGGTCTTTTTATACTGACATGACACATTGTATTTTTTAATAAAAACAAGAGAGAAATAAAACTGTAATTTTTATTTATTAAAAACAGAGTGCTATGTCAGAATAGAAAGATCTCATAACTAAGGGTATACAAACGGTTATAACCGATGGTTATTAGCTAAAATCGTTAATCACTTATGCGGTTATTGCATTTTACCAACTGCAACCGCTAACCGCATAGGCAGAGACAGTTATTTTTATAACCGCTGGTTAGTGGTTATTGCGAAGATAACTGGCGGTTGTATAACCCCTTTTCAATTTAGGTTTTTGGTCGATTTTTGACCGGTTTTGGCCACTTTTGGGCCACTTTTAATGCAAGCTTTTAAATCCAAAATAGTAACAAAAAATCAAAATCAAAATACAAATACAAATACAAATCTAAATCATAACAAATGCAAATAACTAAATACAAACAAATCCAAAAAACAAACATTACAAATATATATATGGCAATGATACATGCACAACAAGTGCACAACTTCAATGTACATTAGAGGGGACTCACATGTGTGGATCGCATTCCAATGTGTCTTGGAGTTGTGCACTTGTTGTAATTTGAGCATTTCCCATATATATATATGTATGAGCTCCACCCTAATATGTCTTGGTGTTATGTACTTGTTGTGCATGTATCATCTCCTATATATATATATATATAAGCGGTTAGCGGTTATTATCCACTTTTCCTAAACCCTATAACCACTAACCGCCTTTACCAATGCGGTTATCGGTTATTTATAACCGCTTTTAAAAGCGGTTAGCAATTTTATACCGATTTTGAAACGATTATAACTGCTTCATTTGTATGCCTTTATCCAAAATGATACTAAAATAACCTCTGACATTTCTAATACTTTGTATCACAATCGCAATATACTAACCATCTATTCAGATATATGAATTTTTTCCTTAAAATTCAGACACATAAATTTTTCTGAATTTTACGGCCATCACCATTTGAAAAATAAAAATAAAGAAATGGAGATCCTTATCCGGTCCGGCGGCCCATTCGTTCAGAACATTTGTTGTTAACGAGTAACGCATATAAACAACGTGGAAGGAGAAAAGACAGCTACCATGTGGTGGCCCCACTTTGTATCCATGCGTCGTCCATATTCCTCACACCGACACAAGACTATACGACCCTCCAATTGCAAACGAGTCACCACACACCCCATTATCTTATGGGGCCCACCCTGCTTACCGTTGCCATTGAATTTATATCTCTTCATACGCAACCGATTAAACAGAAAAGTCAAAAGTCCATCCTTCGATCTCACATCAACGGCCCACAATCACTCCCTTTATTTGTCTCGTCACCTAATATCCTCCCCGTAATTCCTTTTCCTTTTCCTTTTTTAAGTACAAAGTTCACTTCACATGCTTCCTCACTCCCACTGTCCACTCTCTCTGTCTCTGGTCCACTCATGGTTTCAGTTCTCTTTATCTTCGTCTTCACGCTCACGATTGCCCAGCTCACACATGCTAACCTCCCGGGAACGTGGGAGCTCCTGGTTTCCAATGCAGGCATAGCCTCCATGCACACGGCCGTGACGCGCTACAACACCGTGGTCCTCCTGGACCGCACGAACATCGGGCCCTCCCGCAGAATGCTCCCCAGGGGCCACTGCCGGAACGACCCGAACGACGTCGTTCTCAAGCGCGACTGCTACGCCCACTCCGTCGTGCTCGACCTGAATACCAACGAAATCCGGCCCTTGATGATCCTCACCGATACGTGGTGCTCGTCCGGCCAGTTCCTCCCGGACGGCTCGCTGTTGCATACGGGCGGGGACATGGACGGGTTGAGGAAGATCCGAATGTTCCATCCATGTGAGGGAGACGGGTTCTGCGACTGGGTCGAGCTCAAAGATGCGGAGTTGGTAAACGGCCGGTGGTACGCTACGAACCAGATATTGCCGGACGGTTCGGTGGCTATTGTGGGTGGGAGAGCAACTAGCACGATCGAGTATTATCCGCCAAGGAGAAACGGCCCCGTTTTGTTTCCGTTCCTTGCAGACGTGGAGGATAAGCAGATGGATAATTTGTACCCTTACGTTCATCTCCTCCCCAACGGTTGCCTTTTCATCTTCGCCAACTGCAAAGCCGTATTGTACGATTACGAGGCTAACAAAGTAGTCAGAGATTATCCACCGTTGGATGGTGGCCCACGAAACTACCCATCGGCCGGATCATCCGCAATGCTGGCCCTGCAGGGAGACTACTCGACGGCCGTGATTGTGGTGTGCGGTGGGGCGCAGTATGGCGCATTTATCGAGAGGAGTACGGACACCCCGGCGCACGGTAGCTGCGGACGCATTGTAGCGACTGCACCAGACCCGGTTTGGGAAATGGAGGATATGCCGTTCGGGCGGGTAATGGGGGACATGGTTATGCTACCAACTGGCGAAGTTTTGATTATTAATGGGGCCCAGGCTGGGACCCAGGGCTTTGAGATGGCCTCCAACCCGTGTCTCTACCCGCTTCTTTACAGACCCGATCAACCGCTCGGGTTGCGGTTCATGACTTTGAACCCAGGAACCGTGCCTCGAATGTATCACTCCACCGCGAACTTGTTGCCAGACGGACGGGTATTGATCGCCGGAAGCAACCCGCATTATTTTTACAAATTCAAAGCCGAATTCCCCACTGAGTTGCGAATTGAAGCGTTCTCGCCCGAGTACTTGTCACTGGACCGGGCGAATATCAGACCCGTGATCGAGGGGATTCCCGAAATGGTGCGTTTTGGAGAGCGCTTCGATGTATCGGTATCGGTCTCGCTGCCCGTTGTGGGGATTGTGGAGGTCAATTTTGGAAGCGCGCCTTTTGCAACGCATTCGTTTTCGCAGGGTCAACGGCTGGTCAAACTAGCGGTTACGAGCGCCTTTCCTGACGGTGACCGCAGTTACAAAATTCAGTGTACAGCACCGCCAAACGGGATGGTTGCTCCGCCGGGTTACTACATGGCCTTCGCTGTCAACCAAGGTGTGCCAAGTATCGCCCGTTGGGTACAACTTGTGGCCTAATGATTATGGGAGATGATACACTCACAACCCTCACCCAATTCTCACACAACTCCCATTCACATGTGTGTGGATTCCATGCACGTGGGTCCCACACACATGTAAGTAGAGGTTGGGTGGAGGTTGTAAGGCAAGTATTTTCCAATGATTATTGCTTCTTCTTTTTCCGGGGGGGTTATATTATTTTAAATAATTTTTCTTCTTCTTTTTCGTTTTTAAAATTAAATTTGAATTTTTTTTTTTTTTTTTTTTTGGAGCAAAATGAAATTTTAATTGTTTGTAGACTTTGTAATTGAAGATCTGTAAGACTGCAACTGTTGATAAAGAAACGGTAACTGTTGGTCTAGTTTTAATTGCTTTTTAATAGCATTAAATGCATTCCTCGGGGAAAGCAAATGTTATATATAGTTTTAAATATTTATTTTTTAATGTGACAGTAAAAAATAAAAATTCTTATTAATATGAAATATTTAAATTAATTTGTTTAATAATTAATGACGATTAATAAAGTAAGCACTTTCTTTTGTTGATTACATAAAGTAAGCACTTAAAAATAAGTAAAGTGCATGAAACATTTCATTCAGTGAGAAGAGAAGAAAAGTTATTGGTCCCAAACCAACCATTATTGTCCTCAGTGAAAGCAAATGCAAGAAAAGACTCAAAAGGGGGTATAAAATTGGAGTGGGACGGAAACCGTCCCCCTTGCCCTTCTTTTTATTAATTAAACAAGTAACTTTTAATATGGAAAAGTGTCTTTCGATGGCTCATAAAATTGTGTCACTTTAAATCCAATCCTGAAGATTCTTTTAGGGCCCCTGTCTCAGTCTCACTTTGGAAGCTTTGAGTTGTGAATCTCTCACAATGATCAGTCTCAATCCGAAATTTCAAATTTAAAGTTTGGGCTCAATTTAGTCCAGCCGGCTAACATTTAAAACATGCCCGAGATGTCGTTTTAGATTATAAATTCTTTATAAACTGACGTGATAATTCATGTAATTAACTGATGATTAATTTTCTTAAGTTTATGATGTTAATATATATGCCTTTTTATATATCATTCTATCTATGAATTATGAACCCTTATTTATGTCGTGACCTGGTAGTTGCATTTGCGTTATTAGAGCCTCTAAGATCATTTATGAAGTCCAGTTATATTTATTATAGAACAAACCACCCGATGTAAAACTAAATTAGCATGTATGTATATGAACGTTAATTTGTATTAATTAATTATATAGGAAAATTTTCAACAACTGAAACACATGCTTAGACAGACTTGAATCAGAAATATTGCATTTCCTAGAACACTTCAAATTTCTGAATTTGATAATTTAGTTATTTAGACACACTGTACTAAAGCAGGAATAGTAGTACTATTCCATCATCAGTACTCTAAACCATACCGACATGATCATCATCGCCTTCATTGCAGTCTGCAACAGCCACCCTCTGTACATTCTTGTAAGTATACCTTCGAGCCAAGAACACGTAAAAGAACATGTTCACGGCGGCTATGGCCGCCAACAGCCAATAGAATTTGTCCAAGCGGCTAGAGTTCAAATCTTTACCGAACCAACCATGGCTATCCCCCGTCCTTGTTACGCGGTCAACAGCAGTTATCAACCAACTACTGAGGAAGTTTGAAGCTCCTATCACGCTAAGGTAAAGCGCAATGCCTAAGCTTCTCATGGAATCCGGAACTTGGTCGTAAAAGTACTCCTGTAAGCCCACCAGAGCAAACCCATCTCCGAAGCCGATGATGAGATACTGTGGAGCCAACCAGAAAACACTCATTGAAAGAGCACCATTTTTGGGAGCATTCTCCACTGCGCCAAGTCTTTTCCTCTCAACACTGGCTGCAATCACCATTGTAACGATTGTAAACGACATTCCAATACCAATCCTCTTCAGGAGATTGAGGCCTCTTTCATTTCCAGTTGTGTTTCGTAATATTGGGACGAGGAATTTCTCGTAAATGGTCACGGAGATTATCATTCCTATGGCGGCAAGACTGTAGATGGAGGCCGGGGGAATCACAAAACCATTTCCGATCTTTCTGTTCATAGTGACACTCTGTTTGATGAAGAATGTGGTGCTTTGTGCTATGCATATGCCGAATGGCAGAGTAGCAACCCATATGGGGATCACGTTGAGAACAAGCTTCAGTTCCTCCACCTTGGTTACGGTTGCAAGTCTCCAGAGATTTTGCTTCTCAGCCGCCGGATTATTCTTGTCTTCAAGGATGGCCGCTTTGTCTAGAAATCTGAAATGCAAGAGCCAGAAAATTATTCATCTTATTTTGGTCATGTCATTTGATAAGGATCGGTATTGTTAAAGTGTTGGTTAAGTCGGATTAAATTTATGTTCCTTATAAGCTTAAGTTTTTGAAAATAATTGTGATTTAATATAGTTTCAGAGCGAAAGATTTTGAGTTTGAACTTGACTATGTGATTTACTCATATTTTAACTAAATATTTCAAGTGAAATTAAAAGTGCGACATTGTAAATTTTTAAAATTTGAGGTAACGATTGCAAAACTCATTATAGTTAGAAGGGTGGACATGAAGTGTCCCAAACTGGAATGTTTTCTTGAAATGCTTACTTGAGTTTCTTTGTGTGGCACAGAAGCCTCCCTAGGGTTTTCTCCGTTTTGGGAATTTCATACAACTGATCAGGAGTGGAAGGGTGAGGAAGATTTCTCTTCCGAATGGCTGCGACAAGAACTTGCAGCAACGGTGTCAAGGGGCTCCCTGTTGCTGTCCTGTAACGGTAAAATGGCCTTCCAATGGCGAAAATAACCAGCGACACTGCCATGACTGCTGTGAGAATAATATACGAAACACCCCAGTTCACATGGTCTTGCACATAAACAACCACAGTGACACCAAAGAGGAGCCCAGAACAAAGGGCAAAGTTCCACCAGTTGAAATACGACATCTTCTGTTTTCTTTCTTGGCCGTGATCTTCATCAAACTGGTCAGCTCCAAAACTCTCAAGAGCGGGCTTATGCCCACCAGTTCCTACAGAGATCAAGTAAATGGCTAGGAAAAAGACCACCTCGTGAACCTTCCTCGGTTCGGTGCAAATTTCAGTCGACTCACAAGCCTTGAGGCCTGGTACGAACCAGGACATCGTCAGGAGAATCAAACCCTGTTTGTCAAAGATTCTCGATCAGTTTAAGATTCTTAAATTGACAATACAACAATTTTGACTTAAACCGGATCATTCTAAATGGGATTAATTAATTACCATGAGGTAGATGATGGTTGAGATGAGCACTGTTGAGAATCTGCCCAAGTAAGCATCAGCCATGAACCCTCCCAACAGTGGCATCAAAGTAGTAACACCGGACCAGTAGTTAACGTTCCTGGCTGCTGTCTTAAGATCTTGATGAATCACCTTGCTGAGGTAAAGGATTAAGCTGGTTGCAATTCCAAAGTAACTCAGCCTCTCACTGAACTCGATTGCTGCATGTACGTACAGTGGCCAAAATTTAGTCAAGGGATCGATCTTAATTTTGTCCCCTTGGTCACATGTCTAAGAGCTAGCTAGCTACCCTACATACATGCCTAGCTATGAAAAAAGAACATGATCATTATTCATATCAATCCGGCGAGAATAAGTCTTATGGACCTCAGTTCGTGCCCTTTTACTGTTGTGTTGTACTAGCCACGAAAAGTGGTAAAGCTGATATTCCAAGGGGTCTGTAGCCATTTTCTGATGATAAAGCTAAGGAATTGTAGTTTCCGATTGACTAAATTACAAAGAAGAAACAAAGTTGGAATTGGAGACTTACGTTGCACTATACATATGTGCACGCAAAAGTAGAAAGTGAATTTTCATGTGTACGTACCTAAAGTCACTATTTTATTTTTTAAAAATAATAATAATAATAATAAACAAGAAATAAACCAAGAAAATTTCAAAAACTCTAAAATCTAGAGTGCAAACTTAGAGCATTCACATCCTTTAGCTAAAAAAGTTATTTTTCTCTATTTTAACTACATACTTTTTCAAGTTATTTACATCCGACTCTTTATTTTAATTATTTACTTTCACTATATATATGGTAAGCGGAAAACAACTTATTTTGATCCAATTGTAAGATCCCGACAAGCCAAAATAACGTTTAAGTTAAATTTAACAACCACCTTATCCCACATAATATATATTATATATATAGTACTGTCATGACAAATTTATTTCTTATGGTTTCATGATTCATATTTATATATACTATATATGCTAGGACTAATTAATCCATGACATGCATGGACAGATATATTGTACTTCGCATGAACTTGAACTTGAACTTGAAGGAGCACTATTTGAGTCATCTATCTATCTATTCAAAACTACTGCAGTAATCTATCTCTAACAAAAACTACTGCAGTAGTTTTGAATAGCTGTGCAACTAATCCTGGATATTAGGAAAATTTTCAGTGGGGAACACCTTTTCTATTCCAAATACTTTGTGGAGTATATTAAACCCTAATCTGTGGTCACTTTTATGATATAAAAGTATTCTCAGGCCCACATGGCAAATCATGCAATTTGACTTCAATTTTTCTTTTAGAAATGCCCAATCGATCGGCGTACTTATTACGCCCACAATCGACAGCCGCTCGTTCTCTCAATAAACAAAACATGTACGAGCTATCATGTGTACTGAAAGCAATATATTTAGAGGTTAAACGACAGAAAATAGTTAGTTTAATTAATATTTTATTTTTAACGTGTGGCTCAAATTTTTCTTAAAGAAGCGAGTCTAGCTAACACTAAAATATTTAATTTAGATACGAAATAATTAAATGGTGAAGATAATGTTCAAATTAAGTTTAAGACCTTTGTTAATTATCTGATATTATATTAAATTATTATGTATCTCAAGAGTTTAAATCCATAGAAAATGATTAAATTAATAATTTAATTAATATTTTAACAAAACATATATTAGTTTTTTTAACTTTTGCCAGGAAAAATAAAAAGAAGCAACGCTTACTTTTTTTTATTTTTCCTAATTTATATGGTTCCAGGTTGGGTCACTAGCTAACATATATGCTTAGGAAAAATATATAGTATGAATAGAAATGGGGAGTTGGCACATAAAATATTGTTGTAGGAAGAAAAATATATATATTTACAAGGTATAAGTCCGTAAGAATATATATATATATATATATATATATATATATGATTCGGTAAAAAAAGAAAAAAAAAGCGTAACGTACATATGCATGTAAAGATGGCTAACTTTTCCTCTGTCATGTAATACTTTTGTTTGTGTTAGATCACCAGTTATTCTAAGAAAGAGTGTATTTAATTATTTAATTAACATTTTAATAGCATTAATAATCATAATTATGAAGAGTACTGCTATAGTAATTAACTTGCAGATAAGGGAAAATGATAGAGGTTTTTCCTCCAAACGAAGCATATATAAATTAAGAAGCAACGTATATACTAGCTAGCTAGTTGTAGGATAACTTGGGCGTTATTAATTAGGTGATATTAATGATTCTTGTGGCTCACCAATGATAAACCTGGAGGCTTTCCAAACACCAGTAGAAGCTCGAAGAGGAACTCGTCCTTTATGATCCATAGAAGAATCATAAACCCATTTCTCCTGATCCCCAGCGTCGACGACCCTTTTCTCTGCCCCCTTTCTCTGCTCCATATATCTCCCCACTTAGAAAGTAGCGTATATATGTATATATTTTTCCTTACGAAGAAGCAACAACAAGAAAGAAGCTATGGATATGGCGAATGCTATGAATGGTGGTGAGGAGCTTTGCTTTGAGCCTCTTATATAGGGGAGGAGGGCTAGGAGGCTATAGCTTTTCTGCGAGCTTGGTAAAGATACTAAAGAAAAAATGTCTCAGTCTAAGACTCGGGAGAAAAATTTTCAAAGCAATAATTGTGACGGCAGAAAAGTGTAAAAATAAATAAATAAATAAAAAATAATTTTTTTTAAAAAAAAAAAAAAAAAAAAAAAAAAACCACTCTTATTCCTTCCACTTAGGACGTCATTCTTGGTCTTTAGATGGGAATAGCATCCATGCCGATATGAGTTTCTTTCTTACAGAATTGAAGGTAAGTCAAAAGGGAGGCTACAGTATTGTCCTTTTCGGTGGGGGTCACCAAGGCACTCACCATGGATTACTACTGCAGAAGCTAATTAAGCTTAATTGTCTAAAATATTGCAACGATCGATGATCTCTCTCTCCCCCCCCCCCCCCCCCCCCTCTCTCTCTCTCTCTCTCTCTCTCTCTCTCTCTCAATTGTGAATTAACGTTACAAATATAACTTGAATGAGTGGTGCTAGGACGTAGGAACATAGGCTGATCTGTCTCTTAATTTGTTTTGTTACAAATATAACTTGAATGAGCGGTGCTAGGAATACTATGGTTTTGTTTGTTAATGCATTTTGGATGATATATATTTTTTGTTTTGATTTGAAAAGTATCTTGTCATGACATGCAAAAATGTGAAAACTGTTTTTGTGTTTATATGAGCGTTTTATGTTTGTGATGGTAGGTAATGTTTCTGTTTTAAGAGGAGAAAACAGAAATCAAAAAGTAAAAATTTTAACAAACAAAGCTAAAATTATTTACAAATTGATGTGGCAGTCCATAAGTAATGAAATAATTAAGCAAAAATTCTAGTCTATTAATTTCTCTTAATTAATTCCCTAATTATGGATTCCTACGTGGGTTTGTAAATGACTTTGTAGTAAAAGTGGCCGTATCAAAGCAAGGTGCAAAAGCCTTGGCCTATAACTTCTATTTCTACTTAGAGGCCAAAGCATTAGCAACAGACTCTCAATCATTTTCTCTAAATTTAGTGAACAAAACTAGCTACCTCTTGCTTCCTTATTTAAAAACATTCCACAATAACTTCCCTTAATTTTTCTCTAAACTATTGAAATATTATTTTTTTACTTTTACTTTATTATTTTTTTTCTTTCATTTTTATATTATAAGGAGAAGAAATGTGCGAGAATCGAGTTTATGATTATAATAATTATTGTGAAACACTGTAGCATTCTCAATTGTTAGGGAGCCTGTAGGGAATCTACTACAAGTGATTTTTTTGACATTTTTCCTATATTTAGGAAAGGGAACGACACAGTAGCTTCCCAACCATTGTCCCTAAATGTAGAGAACAAAACTACTTTTTGATTCTCTATAAAAAAAAACACCCCATAATAGTTTCCCTTCACATTTCTTTATACCAATTAAATATTATTTCTTTACTTTTTCTTTGTACTTTTTTAGTTATGATTATTTATGTGAGTGGAATGCTACAGTGCATTGGGAAGCACTGTAGCATTCCTAAGAGCACTAGCAGCAGATTCCCAACCATTTTTCCTATATTTAGGGAACAAAACTACTTTTTGCTTCCCTATAAAAAAATACCCCACAATAGATTCCCTTACTTTTCCCTATATCAATTAAATATTATTTTTTTACTCTTATTTTATTCTTTTTCTCCATTTCTTACTTTTTCTCTCTTCCCTATATCAATTAAATATACTTCTTTTATATTAAAATAATACATAGGGAATGAATAGTAGACATGTATACATAGGGAATCACTATTTATTCTCAACCCCCTCATCTAAATATAGGGCATCTGCTATGGAAGGTTTTTTGATGTTTTTCATGAAATTTTCCCTAAATATAGGGAAGGGAACCAATATAGGGTAACTGCTACTAGTGCTCTAAGGAACATAAAAATATAGGAAAACTGATGTGGGTGGCTTTTTATAACTTTCTTGAGATTTTTTCTAAAATTTAGGGAACAGAACTCTTATAGGGAAGCTGTTGTGAATCAGGGATGGAGCCAGAAGTTCTTATGGGCAGGGGCCAATGGCCAAATTTTTTTTTTGTTAGGGGCCAGTAAGTTAAATTTTTTTTTTTACCTTATATTTTTTATTTTAGAAATTTTTTTGCCCGGCCTATAATTTTTTTTTTTAGGAAATTTGGGGGGCCAGCCCCCCCTCCCTCCATCCGTGCTGTGAATGCTCTAAGATATCTGCTGCTAGTGCTCTTAGAGCACTAGCAGCAGTTGCCCTATATTGGTTCACTTCCCTATATTTACGAAAAATTTAATGAAATACATTAAAAAACCTCCCACAGCAGATGCCCTATATTTAGATGAGGGGACTGCGAATGAATAGTAATTTTCTATCTATACATGTCTACTATTCATTCCCTATGTATTATTTTAATATAAAAAAATATATTTAATTGATATAGGGAAGAGAGAAAAAGAATAAAATAAGAGTAAAAAATAATAATATTTAATTGATATAGGGAAAGGTAAGGGAATCTATTGTGGGGTGTTTTTTATAGGGAAACAAAAAGTAGTTTTGTTCTTTAAATATAGGAAAAATGGTTAGAAATCTGCTGCTAGAGCATTCACAACAGGTTACCTAAAGGAGGTATGTTCTATAAATTTTAGGAAAAATTTCAAAAAAGTTACAAAAACCTCTCCACGGCAGCTTCCCTAAAATTTTTGTTTATTTGGAAAGTGAATAGTGCTTCCCAATGCATTGGAAAATACTATTCACTTCTCATTCAATTGTTTATTCACAAAATATATTATCTCTCTCATACTTTAGTTCTCTTTCCTACTTTTAAATAAGGGAAATGATAGAAAAACTACCTGTGCACAACATGTGTTGTAGGGTGTTTTTTAATAAGAAAGTAAAAAGTAATTTTGTTCCTTATATTTAGGAAAAATGATTGGGAAGCTGCTGGGAATGCCCTAATGCTCTTAGCGGCCCAAGTCTTCATAAAAAAAAAATACAAAAATATAAACCAAAGTGATTGTCCCTTTATCTTTATATTATTTATTTTCATTATGCTATATACATATTTATAGATGTAATAAAATACACCAAAAAGTCTAAGAAATCAACCCTTAATAATTTATATATATTAACTGCATAATTAACTCGAAAATGGGTGGTGGGGCTTAAGTATATTTACCTCCACAAACAAAGTCCCAACAAGACAAAAATAATATATATATATGGGTACGCCTCCATTTACCCATATTCTGCTATATGCTAGTATATCAAGGGATGTAATCGAGCCGAGCCGAGCCGGGTTTGAAGATTTCAAGACTGGCTCGTTTATGAGTCGAGCTCGAATTCGAGCTGAGCTATAAATTGCATGTTCAAGCTCGGCTCGTTTAAAACTCGGGCGAGCTCGAGCTCAAGTTCGAGTTCGTTGAAAATGACATTTGAGCCGAGTCGGGTTACTGGACAAGCTCGGCTCAACTAGAGCTCGATTTAGACTATTAAATTTTTCAATGAGTGATCAAAGCAGAATTCAAGCTCAAGTTTATAAACAACCTCTATACATTTATTAATAACATAAATATATAATATGTAACTATATAAGGCATATTATAAAATATAATACATAACTATAGTTTATAAGTAACAAATTAACAATAAGTTATTATATATAACTAGAGAGTATAAACTATGGTATATGTATAATGTGAACAAATAGTAAGTCTAATATATTCTATATAATTAAGTAACTATAATATAAGTATAATATATAACTATTGTTAACCATGTGTGATGTGATATATATATATATGCTAACTATTTAATATTGTTATATTGTTATATATTAACTATTAATAACTTAATATATTAATTTAACATACTAAATATTGTTATCAAAGTACTATAATTAATATGTAATACTATATATATTATATTATATTTACTATTTACTAATATATATGTAAGATATGAACGAGCTAACGAGTCGAACTAACGAGCCGGGCGAGCGATTCGGTTGAGCTTTAAATGAGCTGAGCTCGCGAGCCCCTATCGAGTTTTGTCGAGCGAGTCGGGTATGTATCACTTACTAATCGAGCGGGTTTCTACAGTAAAGATCGAGTTTCTACAGTATCGAGCTCGAGTTCGGATTGGGTTAAACCGAGCGGGTATCGAGCGGGCTGTCGAACGGACTGGTTTATTTACTTCCCTAAGTATATGTGTGGCCTATGTGGATAATAGATATTGTATTCGCCCGCTCGAATTTAGAATCTAGAAATTCACTCTAGGACGGGTAGATAGTAGATGCAGAGTGATTTTAACTGCCTATCTGAACACCCCTAGGTCCAATCATACTCGATCTCTCGTTATTAGTTGAAGATGCTATATACACTACAAAAAACTTCTTATTTAGCCACGCAAAACTTCTTATTTAGCCACGTGTAGTTAGCCATGTGAGTCCCGCATGAATAATTAGGTTGTTGCTAAATGTCACTTAGCAACGTGAATTTTTATACATGTGGTTACTTAGCAACATGGCTTTTAGCTATGTGCCTACGTGGCTAAATAGATTTTATTATATTTTTTTAAAAAAAAGAAGAAAAAAAATGCTCTTTTAGCCACTTGGAACTAATACACGTCACTAAAATCATATGTTTTTTTTTTTTTTTTAATTATTATTTTTTTTTCCTCGTCAGAAACTTCTTCAAGGTCGGCAAAATCTTCCCGTTCCTTCCCCCGTGAAATTCAATCCAAAAAATCTCCCAAAAATCATCAAAAATTCTCCGTCGACTGCATCACCAACAAAACACCAAAAAATCACCATTTCGTCGTTCCTATTTTATCGGTAGAGATGCATGTTTACCGGAGACGAAGCGAAATGAAACTACAAAAAAAATAAAAAAATAAAAAAATAAAAAAAAATAAACCCTAACTTTCAGATAAGAGAACTCAAAGAAACAATAGGAAAAAAAAAATCCCAAAAAACGCTGGAAAGGCCCCCCTTGGCTTCACTGGCGTCGGGCCGTGACCCTACGGACTCCAGCGCCGTCGTCGACCACAACTCTATCTCAGAATCCCTCTAGTTCTCTCTCTCTCTCCCCAGCTCTCTTGGTCTCCCTCTCTATTTTAAAAAAAAAAAAAAAAAAAAAAAAAAAAAAAAAAAAGAAAGAAGAATGACATGCCTGTGTGGGAAAAAGGGGAAGAAGGAAGAAAAAAGAAGAGGAAAATGAAAAGAATAGTTAATAAAAGGGGGCAGGGGAAATTAGAAAAAGTAAGAACGAGAGAGATAATTAAAAAGGAGGGAAATTAAAAATGAGTCGGAGGAACGTTTCAGTAATTAATGGTAATTAGCCACGTGGTTAATGTGCCACGTGGCCAATTGGCGACGTGGCCAATAAACCACATGGTTAAAATTTTAAATCTTAAAATAAATTAAAATAATTTTAATAAATTAGTCATATGATTTATGTGCCATGTGGCCAATTCTTTAAAAAAATGGAAAAAAAAAATTATAAATATTTTAGCCACATGGAAATTGCCAACATGGGTAATCTACCACGTAGTGAAATCGTCGTGTGGCTAAACTACAAGTTTTTTGTAGTGATATTTTGTAAAATATTAATTTTGCCCCAAAACAGATAATGTGCGAAAATCTTAACTATATCATGATTCATGTCACCTAGTCAAATATAATCTTTTGGTTAAAAAATGTCAAAAAAAAAACTAAAAAATTCATTTGTGTTGCCGTGGCTTAATTTCCTTCATAGTAAAATTGGGATAAATTCACTGTTCCAATAAATTTTTGTCCCGTTTAGAATTAACATATTGGGATTTATGACCAACTTTTTCTTCAGAGTAATGATACTTTTTCCATTTATTTATCAATCACATATGCATTAATTTTATGTCGGTTAATGTAAGTGTGTTTTAAATGATATTTGTTTTTTTGTCAGTTGTTTAAAAAAAATACTTAAAATATATTACATCAATTAATATGAAATATATATTTTTGTTGCTTATATGTATGAAATATATATATATATATATATATATATATATATATATATATATATATATATATATATATATATATATATATATATATATATATATATATAATAAATAGGTGTAGAAAGTATCATTTCTATTCTTTGCTCTCAATTTGGTATCCTGATCTTGGATTTGCTTTGGAAGGATGGATCTAGAGACTAGATAAGAGATATGAAAATATTAATTTAAGCCATCCAAATTAAAGTAATGCCAAGGGCAAAAGCTGATCTCATTGCAATAGTCAAAATATGGCCATTTTGGCCCAAATATACTATTAAACTAGTTTCCCAACTAAAGTGAATAGGATGGTCACGAACCCACCAAAAAAAAAAAAAAAAAAAATACAGAATGGTCACGTGATTCTTCTTTTATTTATTTTTTTAATATGATCCGATCCCTAATCCAACTACATTTTCACCTGACCAATCATATAATGCATATCCATACAGTGGGAATGATATTGTGCTAAGATACCACAAAAATGGTAATCAGTGGGTAATGACTTTAGTCTTTACTCTTATGATACCTCCGTACTAACTTTGAATATGAAATCAACGCCAAAGACAAGTGTTGGAACGCTAGTGTTATCTAACAGTATACAAATAATGTTGTTCGATAGATTCTTATACGACTGTCATATAATTTGATAATGTTGCAATAAAAATCAGCATTTGATTCAGTACTTTTTCTCTACCACGTTATTTCAATTATATGACAATCGTGTATAACAGTATGCTGAATAGTAAGAGTGAAAATGCATGCAGATAATAACCGTCCTTATCTGCTATTTGCATATGCGGATGCGGTTAACAAAAATACTATCTGCATATGCGGATGGGGATAGCGGTTTTAGGGTATGCGGATGTAGTTAATAATCGTATCTGCATTCCCTTATATATAATTAATTAAATTCACTAAAACAACGTCGTTTTGAATTTGATGAGTTTAGAATCTTAAAGTTATATGGGGTTTTTTTCACTATCATCTGAAAATTATATCTTACTACATTTACTTTCTTTCTTTTCTTTGGATAATATATTCAAATCCCGATTGCTCTATGAGACAATGACCTTCTATGACTGATAATCATGAATTGTATAACAAGTGAAATTTTAATTTATTTATATTTACATATAATAATAACCGCATTATTTAATTTTACATATAGATTTAGATAGTAATTTAAAACGTCTATTATCTCATATACGGATAGTAGATAATAACCTCAATACCCGCGTGGATGCGGATGGTATTCGCATGATACGGATGCGAATGCGGACATTACTAATAACTGCATTTGAATCCGCATTTTCTTCCTTACTAAATAGCATTACCCGTAATACTATATAAATATAATGAATGGAAAGAATGAAATTAAACCTAGCTCATGACTATCCACCAAATTGTCTTTTCGTATCCACCCTTTTGAAGAATGACTTGAAGAGAAAGGAAAGGAACCAGAAAAAATAAATTAATCCATACGCAAAAGTGGAAGGAAGCAGCATGATTAAATATAGCCAATTTTCTTATCCAAATAATGAGCATTAACTTGAAAATGGGACTGGTCGCTAATATTTTAACTAGTTGTGGAGATTAAGATGATAGAAATTCAACTCTTCAATCAAGCAAATTAGAATATGCCTGATCGGGTCAACTGCAGGGATCCTAAGCAACACGAGATTAATTTATGAGTGGCCATGGTCGATTGAAGTGCATGCGTGACTATTCCCGGTGGGCAGAGCACTCGCTACAGCATTATCATAATCAACTTACAAAGGAATAAAAAATAAATAAATAAATAAATAAAATACACGTTTATACCGCTGCCTGTTACTATCCTAAGTACTGTTCTACATGATTTAAGTACAATATTAATTGTGTGTATATAAGCTATAAAAAAACTCTCTCATTGCAAGCCTGTTTTTAAAGGTGAGTTCTATCTAAAATTTGTATCATTTGGTATCAAAGCCAAACACCTCGTCTTGGATTCAATTCACAGACAGAGTGACGACATATGAGATAGAGCGGGCCATCATGAGCTTTATTTTACTCTAAAAAGTTCTTAAAAAACGTCTCTTTCAAAAGGTTAAATTCTATTTAAGATAACTTGTATCGCCGATTCACCGCCCCAGGACTTTTTTATGTGGGAGATGATGGTAGGAAATTATTACTGACCTGAATTATATACATCCAGAGTGCTATTCAATGCACCATGTGTTTTTTATTTGTTTCTATTCCTATTCTCCACCCTGCTTTTGGCAGCTGTCCAGCAAATCAATCCTACACTCGAAAACAATGTTCATCTCAAGCCAGTTAGGCCCACCTTCAAGTTGTCACTGAATCCATGCAGGTCACCATCCTTCAGATTCGTTCTGAAACTAGCTAGTTTGGTAAGATTTAATGTTTGATGGGCCGCTGTGATGGTAAGATCGATCGATCAAATTCATTTTAGTCGATCATTTCAGTTTTTTTTTGGTAGAATCGTTCTATGTTTCAGCTTATTTTGCATACTTTACATGAATGAAGGAATACTAGGAATAGACTAGACGTGTATTTCCAAAGAATAGGGTTCCGTATTATCTTTGGGAAATAGAAAAACTAAGAAAAAAGAATGTAGCACATGAACCACGTTCTATATATATACTCTTGAGATTTAGGGAATCTCGCTTGGGATGTTGAGTTTTCATTTTTTACTAATAAACGTGTTCCACATGAGCAGTGATATGGAGAAGCACTCTTTTCAAAATAAAAACATGTTTTTGGGATGAGTTTCGAAAAGAATGTTTATCCTAAGCATTAGCCCTTCCACATGGTGACTGTGGCTATATATCAGGCTATCTTTTTCTATCGCCATGGCCGTGAAGCGGGCAACTATTCCTAAAATTCGGCTGTCCGAGTTGGTCACGAGTAGTGAACTCCATAAAGAGTTTTCGTAATTGGTGTTTAAATTGCTAATAATTCAGCCAGTAAATTGCTGAAGATTCAAATCCGACAAGTAGTAAGGGATTGGAATATCTAGAACATGAGAAATGCTATTTTATATTATTTTGTTATTTTTCTATAGTTCTCTACGTACTAATGTAGCTCATTATTTATCGTCTCTCTATATAAGTAAAGATCGATCTATATAATATTATTGAAAAACACATCAATAGTAAAGATGTAGCCACAACTCTTCATCATGTTTGTCTCTCTTCTTCCGCTCTTTTTCTTTATTAAATTATTTTTAAATATATATTAATTTATACAGAGATAATTAAGAGCAGAAATACATACAGAAAAGGTGATATACTTGTGAATTGTGAGTGAATCAAACATTTTTAACGTGACTGAGGTTTGTATGATCAACTTATTTAAATTTGATTTGAATCAAAGTGGACGTCTTTCTGACTGGGACTTCTTTTGCTTGTGTCCCTCACTTTAGGGAATGCGTCAATCAAAGGTCATTCCTTCTTTTCCCAATGTCTAGCAAGTAAGAATTATTCAACTCATTCATCCACATCTCCCATTGATTCTCTAAATCCTCACGTCATTACTTTATATCACAATCAAAATGTACGTTTACCGACGGCCAAAGTTTTTTTTGTTTGTTTGTTTATTTTTTTTTTCTTTTAATTATGAAAGCTTAGAAGCTAATCTAATTCATTAAACAGAGATAATTCATAAAGAAAGCACTAATTTTGGTTGCTTCAATATCAAAGGATGAGAATCTTGGTATAATATATTAATATCCACCTTAATTACGGGACTGAATGATCTGAAAACAATCAATAATAATGTTCACCCTTTTAACTTATAGACCGACTAGATTAGTTCTACAAGATCACATTTATTTGGTTCACAGTTTTACGATGATATTTCACTCTTTTTTGAAAAACAATACAAGAAAGCGTCAATGCAACACATAACCCTAAAAAACATAAATAATTATAAATTCGACTTTCAAATGGGTCAAAACACCGAAACGGGTCAAAGATCTTGTGGACCAAGCCTCAGAAGAAGAAAAAAAAAACGCATTTAAACCGTAGCGCTTCCGACATCGAACCGGGTCAAGTGCAAATCGGATCATACACAAACCAGCCTTCATATAACCTAACACTCTCTATTCGGGTAAATAGGCCTCATCCGATACTTACAATTTTCTTACACTTCAAAGAGAAAATTCTATAATTCCTATCCATGAAAAAAGTAAGTCCTAGCAATGCCATGGTTCCCTTACAGCTCTCATAGGAACACTACAGAAACTGCAGGACATAATTACAAAAGGGGTCACAATAATAATTATGATCCCCTAAACATTAATTTGTTGAGATTGAAAACTTTTTCTTTTCCGAATTTTCCTTGAAACTTCAACCTATTAATCAGGGGCGGAACAAGAACATGACAAGAAAGGGCATAAAACTTAAAAAAAAAAAAAAAAAAAAAAAAAAAAAAAAAAAAAGAGAGAGAGAGAAGAATTTGGACTAACTTATCAAGAAAAAAGACTAGACGTTTTGGCTCTTGCTCCTTGCATTCATGCATTGTCATAAGAAATTAAGAAGGGGCCATAATAATTACCAAAAAGGTTCCATCATTTTGAACACTCTGATTCAGAGCAATTGGTCGCTAATAAGTCACACACCACCACCTTTTATCCAAAGATTGAAACTGTTCAAGCCAGTCCCCTCACACCCATAATGACTTGAAAGTTTTGGAATTATTTCATTTCTTCTAGACCACGGAACCTTTTCCCTCTATATTGTCAATAAATATATAATAGATAGGTCGTCACCGTTAAGAATTAAAATGCATCCATTATCCATAGCAACACAAGTTTCTCAAATTTATTTTGCCATTCTAGACTAAGTATCCAACTAAATACTGAGAAATGATTTACCAATCAGAACACTACTAGATTTATTTTCAAGTTATTCACCACCGACAGCACTTTTTCTTTACATGCTCCAACTCCTCTCAACATGTTTTTGAATATTTTAACGGGTTAAATCCAAAATTTAGTTCCTCTTAAGTGTTCTTTATGTTTATCAAATTATTTATCGGCTTTGTCAGAGTGATAAAATTGGTTTAGGCTTTTCCATCCACTTTTGTCAGCGAGCATGTACCAAAAAACCAACTTGTCCAATCGCATTACATTATATATACATATCTCTATGCTGAGAAATGATATTTTGTCATCCAAAGATAATTATTGACTTTTATTATTATTATTAATATTATTATTTTAAAATAAAAAAACAAAACTAGACTCTAACCCATTTATATTATTTTGTGATTTTTTGTTCAATAAAAATAAAATAAAATAAAAGTCAATAATTATATCACGGGGTAGCAACATATCCTATCTCCTCCATATAAGCCTTGTCAGATCAACACGTCTTGCCAAATCAGCAGCAGCATTTGTTTAGTAAGTCTACGTTAGCTACACCAGACGATGGTGGATAAAATTACCTCTACGAGGTGGAGGATGGGCCGTATGATCAGTCTCCCCCTCCTTTTGGAGAGGAAAATACCCTCCAAGAAGATGAGGGTGGAGAGAGAGGTCCAAGAAGCAGAGTCGTACAAGTTGGATTGCGTTGAGTTGGCCAAGCAGTACTTTTCCTATCCCAAATGCTCTGCTCCACGGTGTGACTCGTCTTTGCCACCCAAACCCTCTACGAGTGGCCCATCCAACGGATCCCGGTTGACGTGGCGAAGAACTTGGACCGAGCACTAACCCTGGTCTGCAAGTGCAAGCACAATGACATCCTTCACAGGTCATCTCCATCACCACCACCACTAACTTTCACAAGGTCTTAAGCCTCCAGGAGTCCTCCATCAACGAGATAAGTGGCTGGTTTCGATTTTTTACTTCAACGACACCGTCCTCTCCCTAGTCCAGGGTCGGAGGAGGGGGGTCGAGAAGGGTCAAATGCCTCTCCTCACCTCCCAAAAATTTCTCCTTCTCTGGGATTTTTTTTTTTTGAAAGTCCTAGTTGCCTGCTCTCAAAAACTTATTAAGGGGCAAATATTTTTCAAGAGGATCAAGCTTCATGAGTCACACTATGTTTTGCCATTTTTCACTGGTTTCTTAACCTAAAACCAGTCATTCAGCAGCTATAGGTTGAAGAAGACGATGTTGAAGACGAGTTTTTTCTTTTATAAAAATGCACCGTTTTGTTTTTAACAAAACAAAACGTTGCGTTATTTCGTTTAAACTAAGATCGGTTTCACAAAATAATAATAATAATAATAATATGAAGTGCGGGAGGACTCGTCTAAAAAGAAGAGAAGTTTTAATAGATTTGAAATTTTGAAAGAATGATGACTATTGATGTGTCAAGTCACTAGGAGTTTCATTAATTCCTTCACTAAAGGTCAAAAAACAGTCTTTTTGAATTTCATTTATTTACACGACCCAATAACACTAAAAATTTAGGGACATGATTGGCTCACAACTCTTTTGCACAACTCTCTCACAACTCCACTCACAATGGTGTGGAGCCCATACACATGGGCCCCACACCATTGTGAGTGGGAGTTGTGAGGGAGTTGTGATGGGGTTGTGATTTTATCATTCAGTCTCTGAATTCCAATGCGATGGGATTCTTAATGGTAATGCTAAGCTGGAGAATAACCTGCTCATGTCAACTTTTGTCTTTGGCTACTAAAACCTTACTAAACTCAGTTCCACCGGCTCCTTATTCCAGGAAATTTTACAAGTTGATTGTGCACCACCTAGAAATTAGTTTGGAACCGTAATGGACTTCCTCTTGCTCCTGCTTTCAAGAAAGTTTTGATGCACCACTTAAAAATCATTTCAAGAACTTAGCAGTAATTTTAATGAGGCTAATTTTAAATTATTATTTTGTATTGCATATTTGAGTCCAAATGACTCGTTTGCTGCTTTTAACAAGGAGAAATTACTTTGTCTTGCTCAATTTTATCCGAATGATTTTTCAGCAATTCAACTTACCACTTTGGACAACTAACTTGAAACATATATCATTGAAATTCGTTCTAGAGAATATGGTAGAGATGAAAAAGGATATTGCATATTCATAGGTGATATTGTAAAAAATCGTTTACGTAATCGAATGGGAGATCAATGAATGAATGATTCTCTAGTTACGTATATTGAGATGGATGTACTTCAGATTATCAGCAATGAAGAAATCATGCAGCGATTTCAAGGTATGAAGACTCGTTAAGGATAACTGAATAAATGAACACTGGATGTGACAAAATAAATTGTAAACTATATTGATATATTTTAAGCTATAATTAAATTTTGTTGAATTTTAATATATTTATTTATGCACCTGAAAAAAAATTAAAAAAAATCGACCTCTCTCGACTAAAATCCTGGCTCTGCCATTGCCCCTACCCCTCTCCATTCCAGCAGCGACCCCATTTCTTAGAGGGTTTTTATCTCTCTAGGGGCAGGGTAGGGGTACTCTCACGACTACAAAGGTGGTTGCAAGGTAGGGTCCCCCATGACCCATGCCAACACAGGAGAGGGTGGGGCACGTGGAACCCCCCACCCCTGCAAGCCACCTTTGGGGATAGGCCGCCGAAGAACCCCAAGACTACTCACAGAGGGAAGTTTTCACACTACCACGTGGCGTAGCTAATGTGGACTTACTAAATATATGTTGCTGCTGACTTGACAAAGCATGCTAATATGATAAGGTTTGTGTTAAATATGTACAAGCGGCATAATGCGATTGAATAAGTTGGTTTTTTGGTAAATTTGACAAAGAAATTTGATTCCTACGCTATACAATCGTAACAATTGCACAACACCCCCTCACATGAAGGTGGACCCCACTCTCATGTGAGGGAGTGTTGTGCACTTGTTGTGGTAGTATTGTAAATCTAACATTTTTCTTTGACCAAGGGATTTGATTCCTACACTACACCATCATAAACAAGTGATTCCTGCACTTCCATTGGCCCACCCCAATGTGTCTTGTGGAAGTGCCCATGTTGTGCATGGAGAGTTTTTTTACCATTTTCCTTGACAAATTGCTCATTGGCGGAAGTGGACGGAAAGAGTAATTTTACACAACCCAGAAGGCAGAAGCTCAAGGATAAATTTTATCACTTTTGAAAACCCGATGAGTGATTTGATAAACATCAAAAGCACAGCTTGAAAGATCTTACCATTAGTCTCAGCTATCTTTAGGGTGCTAACCTCCTTTCGGATCTAGTTAAGCTTCCAAAGTTCATACGAGCGTCAATTCACAAATTAGTTAGATGAGTGGCTTTAAACAAGTTTTCTGATAGCATTTCCGCTTGTATTTTCCCTTTACTAGATCTTTCCCTCGACAGGGAGAAATATTTGCCTTTGTAATCATCAAATGTTTGTATTGTATCTTTGCTCGTATCATCTATTAAAAAAAAAAATAAATAAATAAATAAAGGTTTTCCACATTTATCAAATGTCATTGACCAGTTACTACCATCCGCACAACACTATCTTTTGCCATGGCCATTTTGAAAATAGCAGTCGGCAGCCCCCCCACTTTTAAAAGATATGGTGGTTAATTGTGAAAATAACAGCAGCCTCCAACCTCTCCATAGCAGCAGCAGCAGCAGCAGCAGCAGCAACAGTGATATTAGATATCATCACCTAACACTAAGAGAGCTAGGCTCTTAATTTCTGGCCCAAAACCTTTTCTTGATTCAAAATAATTATAGCTATCGCTAAAGTATCTTATCCCTGCAATCAATGCCAAAATGCATGTCCCAAGTTGTCTGTTGTGAAAACCATCAGATCAAAGACCGGTCCCTTCCTTTTTACTGGCAGTATCCAATATACTATTTGGGATCTTAATCCAAATCATTGAGGAAATGAAATTTAGCAATTAGACACATACTCTGACGTTTCTATAGCAAACTTACCACACAAATACATCATATCCTGCAAGCACTCTAACACTCGGATATAAAAAAACAGTAAGCTAACAGTTTTTGCTAGCCGGCTCATTTGCTTGATGTCAATCAGAACATCTCAATCTATTTGCAGAAAAAGGAAAAGAAAACACCAAGCTTTCCAAGTAAATATGAAGCACAAAAAGAACATATCCAAACACTGCTCATAGGAGATAAGTCAGTTTCTCATCTACAAATCAAATTTAAGCGTGGAAAACCTAACCTTCGAACCTTCATCTCAAGTGAGTGGAATTTCAAAGTGACAGCAATTTTGTAAACAGAACAGAAACCACTAAGATGGATTCAGTGGGTTGAAGAAGATGAGTGCAACCCCCCACTAAACCACTTATGCCTGAGGAGTTGAAGGTGTGGCTGTCAGAAGCTTTTGAGCGATTATGAAGGTTGACCATGTTGACAATGGTAGTGCAGTAAAGTTCTTATAGTGCTTCGGCGCATGATTACAACAAAAAGAGAATTGGTTTTAGATACGTCAAGGAGATTTTGTGAGGTTGAATAGGTCAGAGAAAGACAAGTCGCCTTTCAAATTGGAGCAATACCTAATATACCATACACTACGAAGATAAGGATTACAACTTGGGTAGAATGCAACAATAAGGATAGGAAGGTCTATGTTCATCGTAAAATGGAGCAGTCCATCCTAGTTACATCACTTTTCAAGATTGGATATCTATCAAGATTGGATATCTATTGTTAGACTTTGCATCGAATGTTGAGTGCGCAATACAGCTATGGTCCTAAAGTAGGCAAACTGCCCCCGATCTCCAAGACTCTATTTGTTTAGTTTGATAATGCTCTTTAGGTTTGCCATTTTGCTTTATAATAAAAAAGCAAAAAACATTAACAAACAATTTCAAACATAAAATACTCACAAAACATTTCAAAATATTTTTATTTTATGTCACATCAGAACATTTTATCCAACTAAAAAGCAAAAAGTACCACCAAAGAACTTAATCAAACGAGCCCACCTTCAATGTTATGCAATATACGTTTATATGTGGACATATTAAGTATGTATATGGGCAAACCAGTGTTTGCGCATGCACATATACCAATGGGGAAAATGTAATAGGAGTAAAAGAACATCTCTTTGAACAATACTCTGTCAATAGGTAAATGAAAACAACCAATTTACTAAAATATGTAATGTGACAGTAATTATGTCCATTCAAGTGTTAATTAGCATGTAAAGCCTCTTAAAAGCTTGAACAACCTACTGGATACTGGATAGAACCTAAACAAAATAAGGGTTATATCATATATGAATACATCACAAATCATGCCCTTAAAAGGTTCCAAGTTTTTATTTCAACTTCTTCTGCTGTTTTTTTTTTCTTGTCTGGTAAGTCACTCTGAGATTATAATCTGATCATTATTGTAGTAGAGCCCTGATAACATAGAACTACATCACTTACAGAAATGTCATTTCAACATGTTATTTAATCGAATTTTCTAATTTCTTGATTATTACAAGTAAAAACTGCACAAGAAAGAACATCACATACATATGTATGTTTTTTTTTAAAATAAAAAATAAAAATGTCTGTATATATGCATATATGTTTGAACAGGCGAGTATAAAATTGGTTTGATTTCTCGTCTTCCACTCCACTCCAAACTCTATTACATGTGAAACCCCAATCAATGTGACCCACCTTAGTCCGGGTCATTTGCTCTCTCAGTTCACAGCAAACCAAGTTGCAACTATACGCATGCTTCCAGCACAGGATGACAAGAAACCCATCGCATATAACAGAGCAATGCAAAGTTTAGATTTTTAGATTTTGTTTTTCTCGTTCAACAGAACATTAAAAGTATTCAAAATTTGATTTTCAAATGTATATGAGATACTGTCCTTTGAGTGACATCAAGTTCAGGAGAGAGTGAAACATATACGAGCCAAATTTTCATTCAACAATACGTACATACAATGACGAAAGCCTACATTTACAGCTTAGTTGTCACGAGTAAGAACATAATATAAAATGTACACACATACTTTGTGGGACAGTGATGCTCTCTGCCTGATCATCAACCTCATGATCACTCCACTTGCATAAGCTCGATGAAAGCATTACCAAGCAATTTCACAGCACCATCAAGAAGCATTACCAAGCAATTCCAAATGACTCATTCTTGGTCCAACCCAAAAGTTCCATCTTGTTGCAAACTCATATCATAAACTTCCGACTCTGAATCTTTTAACTCATACCCACGCATAATGGGACCCTTCCTTCTCTCTTTCCTATCAGAACCAATTTGTCCTGAATCCAACCCACTCGAACCATTCGAACCCACGTTCCCAAACCTCCTCCTATTCCCATTCTTCGTCAATTTTGCAGTGCTCCTCTTCCCGTTTCCCTTATTCACCCCCGATACTTCCAAACTATCTTTCGGATGAGACCGCTCCGTGTCCGATAAATCCTCACCCTCCCATTCATTACAAGAGCCACCCGGCAATTTCCTCACAGAAGTTCTCTTATTACTCTTATACCCACTTTCAGAATCCGAACCCAAACCCTCCTCGACACCGTTTGATTCGTCCAACCCAGCATTTCTTAGATAGGGTTTGATGCTGTGAACAACCCCTTTGGGAAAAAACCTCGCGGAGGGCAACTCATCCACGGTGTGGAACAACTGTGGTCCGTCCCTCTCGGTCCACAGGTCGAACCCTCCTGGCCTTTGGAACCTATCGGCCAAGACCTTCAGTTGCTCGTCGGCTCCGATAGAGAACAACTTGGGGGCTTTCTCGACGACCTCCCAGGGGCGCTCGAGCTCGGACACGGCCGCTTTGAGCTCGGCCCGCTTGCGCATCTCGTAAATCTGACGCTCGCGGGTGAGGCGAGCCTTGAGGAGTTGTTTCGCTTTCCTGGCCTGCATTCGCTTCCACTGCCACTTGGACACGCCGCCCGGGTAGGTCCTGGGGCCTCCGCCCATCCGGATGGTCGTGGTTTTGCGTGTGATGGGTGGGGTTTGGAGTGGAGGGTGAGAGGATTTTGGGTGGAGGAAGAACAGGGTTGGAGTTGGACCCGTCAAGGCCTTAGAGAATGAGAGATGTTGCGGGAGGGTTTGGATTGTGAGAGACGTCTGGAGGATCGACATTTTTTGCGTCTAAAAATCTTGACGTGATTTTGCTCTGATGGGGTTTTGCAGGAAATCGTTGAACAAAGGCGGTTTTCAAGTTTGGGAGTGAAAGCATAGAGCGGAAATTGTGACTCTGAAAAACCACATTATCTGCTGACTGCAGGCCTGAATTGATGCTGTTGGGTTATTGTGGCTTATTGGTTGGGCCTGCTTCTACAGCTTAGTAAATAATTTTGACAATCCTTTTTTTTAAAAAAAAAAAAATATATGAGGGGCGACTGGAATGGCTTCTGTATTAGACTTAGTACTTATACGTTGGGAACCAATGATAAAAGAGACCTAGACAAGAAAACCGCAAACGTTCTCTCAAGTCAATTTAACCATAACTTAAACCAATCTCATTGAAGACACTAGTGAATAATCTCAAATGCTTCTCATTGCGAGATCCAACCCAGAACTTATTACTCACCAAATCACTGGGAGTAAGCCCACTAGACTACCACCTTCGGTGGTACATTCTTAGACCTTAAAAGTTAAAACATGGTATAATGTCCATAAATTTGTGCAAAAAGTGGGCCAATTTGCCTAAAACTAGCTGTATAGAGAACGGAGAGACAACTATAAATCTGCAGTAAGAGTTCTTTTGGTTTTGTTCAACCAATGCTATCGTGTTAGCCATGCATAAAGACTTCATGGCACTTGGGAATTACACGTTAGAAACAAGTCAAAGCTGTTGAAGAGTTCATAGAATCATGAAAGTGAGCTGAAATTAAAATGAAGACGGAAGAGATTAGAATGGAAAGAACTGTGAATTTATGTTCTATTGTTTTGTTGTTTATAAAGTTATAAAAGAATTGGGCATCTCTTATTCCAAGTATTATAAAATAAATACAGAAGAATCTGTTTATAACGTAATTATCTTTATGTCTTTCCCTAAATTAATAATTTAATAGTATTTGCTTTTTCTAAATTTTCTTTATGGAATACAAAGATGGTAAATTTATACAAGAAGCGCTAAAATCCATTAGGGAGAGAATAGACAGTTGCATTTTAACCTATAGATACGTTAGAAACTACATATTTATTTTATCATTATTATTTGTTGATCTAGTATTGTCAATCAGCCCTTATAAAAAATAAAATAAAATAATAATAAAAATAAAAATAAAAATAAAAGCCGATTGACATTGAGCCACGTCCATAGGGTAAAACAGTGATTTTTAGTATTATTCTTTCATTTCCAACCTTTACAATTCAATCATTTTCTTCTATTCACTCATCCAAACGGGATTGTTCTGGATTGTATGTGTTTCTATGCTGATTCTGTGCTCTATTATAACGTACGGCACCAGTGGTCTAGTGGTAGAATAGTACCCTGCCACGGTACAGACCCGGGTTCGATTCCCGGCTGGTGCATTTATTTTTCCACTTTTTGAGGTCGGTGTGTCAAACTCCGAACACCACATATAACGCTATTCCCACTACACCTATAAAACCCTTCTTCCTTCTACCGCCCTAAAACCCTAGTTCTTCCTTTCGTGTGGGTATTCAACAATCGACCAACCCCAAGCCACTATGGTAAAGTTTTTTCCCTTTCAAATTTAAGGGTTCGAGAAGTTCAATTTTTTCTCTGTTTTTTTTTAACTTTCTATTGTTTGTGATTAACTTGTATATTATTCTGTGATGCATTTGTTTTAATATATCAAAGACTGCCGAAGCTGTGAACCCGAAAGCATACCCACTGGCTGATTCCCAGCTGAACACAACGATACTGGACCTCATTCAACAAGCTTCTCATTACAAACAACTCAAAAAGGGTGCTAATGAAGGTTCATACTTTCATACTGGTTCTCAAATTTGTCTGCTTTTCCTTTTTTTTTTTTGAAGTGTACTTTGTTCTTGTATCTTTTCCTGTTCTTGGGTTGTTGATTAATTTTTGTTTTGGGCTTTAATTCAGCTACCAAGACCCTGAACAGGGGGATTTCAGAGTTTGTTGTGATGGCCGCAGACGCTGAGCCCCTTGAAATTCTTCTTCACCTTCCACTTCTTGCAGAAGATAAGGTGCTTTGTATTTCTAACCTGATTTAGCTTTCGTTCTTGCGGATTAATATCGTTTTTTCGCTAAGAGTAAACTGTGCACCATGCATGTGGAAGTTATTCAAGAATTTTAATTGGGTATATTCTATTATTCAGTGGTACTTGTTTAGTGCATAAACCACTGTTTTTGTGGGAATTTAGTAGCTTGTAATTTATGTCAACTCCAATAGATTTTTACAAGTGATTGGCACCTGAAACATATTGAGGATGGTATTGTTGAATGCTTCTTGTTTATAATTTAAAAAAGAGAGATGTTCTAGTGGAAAAAAAAAAAAAATTATTTTTATTTAGTGCAGATTTACCAATTACCAGTCACCCCATTGAGTCCACCTTGATGCCGCATTGGACAGGATTTGAAATTGGTCTTTTCTGCTTGCGTTGGGAAGGGTTGCCGGCGGCCCTGTTGCATTGTTTAGGCCTGAAATGTAGTATTTTTCTTTTGCCAATGAGCCTTAGCTCAAACGGTACTTCCACCCTTTGTAGCAAGGTGGAAGGTGAGGGTGGGTTCAAGTCCCACCCGGTGCGCATGTCACTTACCAATCAAAAAGAATGTAGTACTTTCTTTTTCTGCATAATATGGAAATGATGATGTTTGCTTATTCTTACTTTCTCTTAGAAATGAAAAATCATCTAAGCTTTGAGGGGATAAATACTAGATATGGATTATTCCAAAAACACAACAGGAACGGAATCTAGTGGACTTCGTAGTGTTGATTATAGATTCTTTTCAAATTGTGTACCATAGCTGCAGACTGTGGACTAGACACAACGCATTTTATTTGGTGGCATGAAGTCACTCCAAGCCTGGAAGGAGTTCATTCTGCGTGGAAGGGGGGGGGGGTGTTTGGTTAGAGATATTGGATGAATCACTTATTTATCTTTTTTTTGCTTTTATAATTTTCCTTCTTTTTGTGGTCTGGTGGAAGGTCTTTTAAGCGAAACTTCAATGTTGAAGGTAAAATGGTGGCCTCAACATCTATCACATGTTTGAGTGATGACATTCTAGTTTGAGAATCATGTACTCTGCCTGTTATTAGTTCTTTGAAAGAGAGATAAACTTAAAAGGATCTAGTTCCTGAAGCTTTGGCTGAGACATTCTAGGGCTCCAATTTTCCTTACACTAGGGTACTTTTCAAATTCCCTACATTTGTTATTCATGGGACAGTGTATCTACCACTCTTAGAGATCAAGAGATGAAAATGCACTCAGCAGAGATGACGACATTTGATATATTTGTTGCAGAATGTGCCCTATGTTTTTGTTCCTTCAAAACAAGCTCTTGGTCGAGCATGTGGAGTCACGAGACCAGTAATTGCTTGTTCTGTGACAACCAATGAAGGGAGCCAGTTGAAATCTCAAATACAGCAGCTCAAGGTGACATTTTATTCTATTCAATATATCTGCTGCTTCCCCCTCCCGAAACCCCCATTTTTGCCCAGAATTATGTTTAAACCCTGAAAATTGTGGCTGCAGGATGCCATCGAGAAGCTTCTAATCTAAAAGATGTCTAAACCGTTCTGCTTGATGGATCTCAGATTTTGAAACTGCATTCTCACAAGGCTTTGACTTAGATTATTTAGAAAGATGGCACTTCTCTCTTCTATAATTGCCAGAGGTACTAAAGTTAGCTTATAACTGTTGGATATACTTTGTTGAAAAATTATTGGCGTTGTTTGGCAACGCCTTGGCCAGAAATGCTCTGATTTTTTTTTTCTTACTTTTTTACATTTTCCAATAACAATCAACATCAAAACATTCTCATTTTTTTCACTTTTTATATCACATCAATAATTTTGTTACTATTCAAATAAAAAAATTTACTACAATACAAAACTTTTTTACTTTTCTATACAAATTCTTTTTACTTTATATCACACCATCACTTTTTACTAATTTCAAAATTAACAACCCACTACTCTATTCTATACCGGCATTTGCCAAACATAGCCATTATATCCTCAATGTCTATTGGCACTGTTGGTAACATATGCTCTACCTATGCAACTCTCAAAGCCAAGTGTCCTGATTATCTCAAATCTTTTGCAATAATTGGTTGTTCCTCTCAATGTCGTGATTTAGAATATCAACGATGATGTATACAAAGTATGTTGTTAGGGATATTACAATTTTTCTTGCAAGTTCTTTACAAATTGGTGTAGCAGATTATGTGGTACTTATCACGTCAACCACTAAACAATTAAATTTGATTATGGCTAACATGGTAGTGTCACGTGAATTGCTACGTCTCACTAAGCCTAGTGTCACAAGGTCGATTAGCTACATGGCTGTAAATTGGGCGCTCTTTCTCATCCTTTTCTCAAATGGCACAAGGTATATGGTTCATAATTCATAGTCCACAATGGGATAAAATAAATTTGTAGACATAGTTCCTTATCTCATATACTAAAAGAGTGATTGGTGCTGGCTTATCACATGGAAGCCTTCACCTCTTACGCACAACCCAGACAAGTCACACAATAAAAGTGATAGCAGTGTAGAATTAAAGCAAATAGAAAGAATGCTCTATTTAAACTGAAAGACGGAAAAATCGTGGTAATTCAAAAAGATTCCGGCAGAAACCTTCTTCACCATTACTTAAAATAAATAGAGAAAGAACGTGGTAATTCAAGAGGGGGTGGAAGACCCCAACAAACATTTCAAAAGAGCCATTACAATGCTAAAAATTAAGGTTCCATTTGTTTTGATGGGAAATTTTTTCCTATTTTTCAGTGTTTAGTAGGATCGAAAATTTTGGTCAAACCAAAAATATTTTTGGTTGGCCAAGAAAACTTCATTTAAGCTTAATAAAATGGCTTTTCTTTTTTATTTCCGTAAACAATTTTTCGAGTTTGAACTTCTCCTTTTGCACACTCTCTCTTACGGTTCATTTTTCGTAGCCGCTAAAGACTGCATGACGTTTTTGTCGCTGCCACTCCACTGCAGTTGATGTCTTTGATTTTTTCATATAAGCTAAATGCCGAAAAGTGTTTTTATGCTCCGTTTGTTTCGGCGTAAAATGATTTCTAGAAAATAGTTTCGATATTTTCCAGTGTTTGGTAGGGGCGAAAATAATGGTCAACCGAAAAATGATTTCCGTTTGACCAAAAATGCTTAATAAATTTTCCGTAAATGGTAGATGCAGTCGATTCTTTTTTAAACAACGCAGTCGACCTTTACGTTCAAGCAGTTGACTATTGCTAAATTTCGACAAGTCAGATTCCGACTTCGGTCGGTGCCGGAATTCGACAAATTAAGCCGGAATCCGGGGACGTCCGGCAGATGTCGCTGGATTCCGGAGATATCATGCCGGATTCCGGCCAGACTGGTCGGATTCCGGCTATCTGGCCGGATCCCGGCCCGGATTCGGCCAAAAAGCCGGAGATCCGGGATACTGGCCAGAATCCTGGACGGATCCGGCCAGAACGGCCGAACCCCCGGCATCTGGCCGTATCCGGCTGTTCTGGCCGAATCTCCGGCCAGCTGGCCAGAAACTGGCCAGGACGGCCGGTTTCCGATCAACTGGCCGGATTCCGACAACTTTGCCGGAATTTGTATATGCCAAATTTTAAAAAATATTTTAATATTATTTTATATTAATATTTTTTTATTTTGTGAATAAAATTTAATTTTTTTAAATTAATATGATTAAATTAAAATATAAAAAATATTTGTAATTTTCCGTACGCGCTAAACACCGAAAAATGATTTCGATGGAAAATATTTTTCTGAAAAATGACTTCCCCAAAATTATTTTAGGACGAAAATTATTTTACGCCGAAACAAACGGGCATTAGTTGAAATCATTTTCCTAAAAAACAAACGAAGCTTAACTAAAATTAAAAGGAGAAATAAATCTAAACAGATCGGGCCCATATTTCCTTAACCAAACGGCTGTTAAGGAGTTTGGACTTTCACGTGCATATTGCCAATCTGGGTTTGACTGTCACCATTTGATGATCTGGCACAGTGCCTCCAGCAAGGAAGTCCTGTTTAAAAATGAATCAACAAACCCCATGCATTTATATATATAATGCGGTACTAATGCCAGAGACAGGAACCGACTGAATCAAATGGTGCTGTGTCATGGTCTCTTCACTCCTTGGGTGTCAGAAACAACAATTGTTTCCTAAACCGTAGGCATCTTATGGAGTTCCATCTATTTAATTGCACAAAATTAATATTAATTACCGTCTTGTTATCTTCAAAGCAATGAGCTCTGCATCATGTCTCTAGTTTTCAGAACACTCCCATTAATGTAGGCTTTAGATTCCAATATGTCCATTAATGGTCTTTGGATCCATCGTATTATAAAATCTGTCTAAAAATGTCAGAAAATGGAACTCCTATACGATTGAAGCAAACATGTTTTTACATTTATGTGAGGGTAAGCATGGCGATCATGTTTGTTTAGTTGAAAATGGCGAGGTATGTTTTGGCATGTTTTCAGCAAGCATTTGAAATTCAGTGTCTACTGTCTAGTGAGTGAGTTTGGTTTGCTTGTGATGTTTGCAGTCTTGCAGACAATATCCAAGGTAGAGGATCTGCTTGAACTACTCTACTAAGTGACCTATTCGTATGCCTGCCATTAACAATTTAACATTACCACCTCAATAAAATGAAAAGAGGATTTCCGATTTCATTTGAAGAGACACATCGTAAGTCGGGATGTCACGTTAGTAATTGAGGACGCATAAGGCGTAACTCCCAACTTATGTCTTGTGTGCACGGGTACACGATGCAAGCTAAGGTGCCACATTACGTTACGTTGAGTTGTAGGTAGATAACAAATTAATTAATAAGAAAAGCGGGAATTGAAAGTTAGGTGAGAACAAATTTTCCTAACAATATTAGAATGTTATGTATCATCTTCTAAATTAAACATCACCAAACTATTTTGTCCCTTGTATCAATGTGTCTTGTGTGCATAGAAAGTGTATCAAATTTATAGATCTGAAAGTCCAGCAATTCAGACAGTCTCTACAGATCGAGCTTATCTATTTAAGCAGATCTCGAGCAGTCCACCCATCTATTAATACAAGTGATTTTCATAGAAGCTCTCTCATATTTACTAATCAAATTGCTAATAATCTAGACAATAAAATTGCTAAGAACCCCATCCCAAATTCTATGGCTATATATCCTCAAATGGCTTCGTCTTTGAGAGTAGGATTTGCCTTTTATTAGCAACTTTGAGAGGATCCCCGAGGACTTTCATTTTTGGTTGGTGTTAGTAAGATCCCCCGACACTTGCCAAGAATATTAGCAGCTTCTGATCACCTTCTATTCCTTCATAGATTTATGGGAACTAGAGCCTCCATTTTTTATTTTTCAACCTAATTTTACTACATACAACATATAAACATATTAAAGATCTTGCATGTTCCCTTGATTATAATCTTAGCTGTATTTCTAATATTCTAACGCCTACACGTGTCTCTCCCCCAATTCCCCCAAACTGCAGACAACCCCATTAAATTATTTCTGGAATCAAACAAAGGGAAGTTTCCATCAAACCACACGAGCATGCATGGGATCTGCTTTTAATGCAAACCGCCCTATATATATATATAATATACAACACCCAAATCCACCAATACCATAACCTCAAAGAAGAACAAAAGCGTCTTCAACACCCCCCCACATACACAAAATGGCTCAATTTCTTCTCTTCTGCATGATCTTGGCAAATGTTTTTGCTGTTCTAACCGTGCCTAGTGCAAAGGCTCAGACCATGGCACCAGCTTCTAGTCCGTCCAGCAACGGTGAAAACTTGCACAATGGGGAAGCACCCATGGTTCGAAAACTTGGAAAACACCAGTCTAAAGTAGTGGTCAGCTCATATGGTGCACCTGGTCTCAGCCCATCAGAAGCGCCTGAAACGAAAGAGAAAAGGCAGTCCGTGGAGGAAGCTGCCGGTACTTCTTCTATTCAAACAGATCCGATTGAGTCAAGCAATGGAGAGAATGGGGGTGTCCAAGAACAGGGGATCCTCCCGAGGAGGCAGCATCATCACTCTGTAGATAAGTCAGTTGCCGGAGGAGGTGTAATCCTGGGGGGGCTTGCCACGACTTTCTTAGTGGCAGTTTTTTGCTACATAAGAGCTACTGGAAGACGCAAGCCAGAGACCGTCGCCTGAACTTCCAGTTGTATTTATGCATACTGTAAATAAATCAATTAATAGAATATGATTTACAATCTAAACTAGTGGATATTAAAAGTTGATTTTTTTTTTTAAAAAAAAATAAAATAAAATCGAATCTTTTAAATTTTCTTAAATTAGTGTGCAATAGCACCCCCCCCCCCCCCCCCCCCCCCACTTTTTCTTTTTTCTTTTTTTTTTTTTTGGCTTTTGGTCCTTTTTTTTTTTTTCACAATGTCTTACATAAAAGTGAGAACAAATTGAAACCTCTTAAATAAAGGAGCCATTCCCATAAAGGATAGCCAATAAAAGGACCAAAAGCCAAAAAAAGAAGAAGAAGAAGAAAGATAAAAAGAAAAAAAAAAGAAAATGTTAAACTACCTCCGATTGTTTCGGCGTAAAATGATTTCGGCATTTTACGGTGTTTGGTAGGGGCGAAAATAATGGTCAACGAAAATCGTTTTCAGTTTGACCGTAAAAGCTTCTTTAATTTTCGGAAAACGATTTACGATTTTTAAAACCGTAAATCGTTTTTCGAAATTAAACTATTTGTTCTTACACGCACATTTGATATCCGATCGTCAGAATTTAGCAATTGTCAATATTCGGAATCCAACCGGCGCCGGAGTCTGACAACATCTAGTCGCTGGTATCCTGCTGACGTTGGATGCCGGCCACCAGATTTCGGCCGGAATATTGTCGGATTCCGGCCAAGCCGGTCGGGTCTGCCCAAAATGGCCGGAATCCGGCCGGCTCTTGCCGGATCTGACCAAAACGGCGGGGATCCGGCCATTGATATGGCCGGATCCGGTCAAACTTTCTTGCCGGAATCCGGCAACGGCCACCGGAAGTTGCAGGATTTCGGCGGCATTTACCAAACTCTGATTTTTGCATTTTGTAATTTTTTCGTGCGAGCCAAACATCGAAAAATATTTTCGAGAAAATCATTTTTTCTGAAAATGATTTCGTCGAAATTATTTTACGACGGAAATAATTTTACGTCGAAACAAACGGAACATACATTTTTATTTCACAACGTTAATGTGACAATTTTAATTAATTGTTAATTTTATTTTAATAAGGACCGATCAAAGGGTTAGTTAAAATTACCATATCAGCATTGTGAAATAATTGTAGAATAAAAATGTAATTTCTAAAGTTACTAAAAAAAAAAAATCTCGATACCCTAATAAATTAATCAATAACCCGTTTAATTAAATGGCAGTAAAATCTTGAGATGCGTGCCCATTAGGCTCCACACCTTCGTACTTAGGTTACAAGGGAAGCTACATGCCTATTAGACAAAACTAGATCTTGGCCATTTTTCAATGGTTAAAATTGAACTTTATTTTCTATTTTTTTTTTTTTTTATAAATATTTAAAACTATATCTCGACCATTTTTATGCTGTAATTTTTTTTTTTTTTTTTTATAATACGTAAGCCAAATTCGTGCCGTATTATGCAGTGAAAAATTTAATAACCCTTTCTAAGAACCACTTGTAAACAATCTAGTATAAAAAAAGGTCACAAAACTTAACAAAATGTAAAGCTATGAAAACTCTATTGAAGAGATATTTCAAGAACATTTGCTTAATTTAACCAGTTGGGTCTCCCCCGTTAGCCCTAAGCTGTCGTCACTCCTGTGGCCTCTTCGGTGGGTGCCAATTGCTTCGTCCGACCATGCGAAAATCTACATCATCAACAGCTGCCATCGCTCAATCCAACGGAGCAAAAATTCGCATCAACAAATATCCAATTTCTTACCAACTAATCACTAAATCAGTCCGACACTAACGTTAAAGAACCAGATAAAACCATACATGCAAAAGCCGAAAATCCAAGGCATTTGTTCTTTTGGGCAATTGGTGTTGATATTAATAGGCCATACTATCGAACTGACCTCCGACGTCTATCTAATGAACTTTTACAATTTTTATTTTTTATTTTTTATTTTATTTTATTTTATTTTATTTTGGGTGCATTGGATCTATGAGTAATTGAAAAGTAATTCTATTGACCATTTTTTTTTTTTATCATCTTAAAGTTAATGTGGCTTTTAAATCATCATTAGATTTGAGATTATAATAATTTTAAAAGTCACATTTGTTATAGTATATTTAGATTATCCTGAGATTAGAGATTTAATGATAATTGTATTACCTTTGATAAAGATTAGATTGTCATGAATTTAGAGATTTGATGATATTGAATCACCCTAAATTAAGGGATTTGATTAGGATTATATTTTATCTATAAGCTTTATAAATAGAGCATTTTGTATTGCACACCCATCAAGTGAATAAGAGTATAATGTGGTGTTAGAAATTACATAAATGTCCCTATAAATCATTGGGAGAAGAAAAATCAACCATCACTCATCAAATATTGTTGAAGAGGTCTCTGATCCAGCCTATAAAAACACTACATGTGTACTCTATCAGTACGGATTCAAATAGGCATAAATCAGAAGACTCTCTCTAAAACTTTTTTTTTTTTTTTCAATTTTATTATTTTATTATTATTATTATTGTTTATTTTATTTTTTTTTTATATAGTGTCACATGTCAATCTCAACGGTTGACACATAGCGAGCTGTTAAAATTTAGATAAAAAATTTAATAGAGGTACTAAATTTAAAAACACTTAAAACTCAATTAGTAACAAGAATTTAACAAAAGAAAAAAAAAAAAAAAAAAAAAGCAATTCCCTTATTTGAATTGACACGTGTTGTACAACTGGGCTCTTTGTTTAACCGACTTTGCTTGCGATATAAGTTTCCTTTCACACGCGCAAAACTCCACACCTCCTCAGCAAAAAGAACCAAAAAAAAAACCAAAAACCTCGAAAACCTCGAAATCGATAAGGAAAAAAGAAATCGGCAATGGCCAACGACAAGACGGTGATGGCTATCATCAGGGCAGCGAGGCCGTCCTTCCGCAACAACCACGACAAGATCGCCTTCGCGGTACATGCTTCCTTTCTTGCCTCCGGCTACGTTCTCACTGCCACCGGACCCGCCGCCTTCTCCGACACCGCCTTGTCCTCTCCGTCCACTGGTACTCCTCTCTCTCTCTCTCTCTCTCTCTCTCTCTCTCTCTCTCTCTCTCTGTGTGTGTGTAATTCTGAATTCTCTGAAAAACGATCGGTCGTTTTGGGGTGTAGATGAGGTGGGCATGGACAACTGGCAGGAGTTAGACGACGAGTATGCGTTCGTTTACACGAACCCTGAGAAGGGTTCGAAGAAGGTGCTGGTAAAGTGCCTTACGATGCACGATAAGTTACTGGTCGATGCTCTTGCTGACGGGGCTGCCGAGCCGGTCCATCTACAAATTAGGTTCGATTTTCTTTTACTCTCTCTGCATTCTCAATTGGATTTTTTATGGGTTTTCTCGAATTTTTTGATCATTTCAGTTATGAGTTTGTGGGGTTTGTCTATTGCAGTGTTGGAGATTATGCTGTAGAAAACGGGGGCACCAATTCTTCTTCGCAATTCAAGAATCTGGAGGAGCTGGTAAAGATTCTGGATGCTCAACTTTTGTCTAAATTGGACGGTTCTTCGCAACCCAGTTCATCAAGTAATTCTTCAAGGTAATTGAGCTTAACCTGTTTGTAGTATTGCTTAGATTATAGAGTCAATTGTGTGTAGCAATTCAATTTTTCTTTCGGCGATAACTAGATATGGGTTTTGTACCTTTCAGTGTATTGCATCTGAGGCTTGAACCCATCTCAGTTATTGATTTTCACTTTGTTTACTTGCCGAATGTATGTCCGTCTGGTTTTTCTCTCGGCTTCAAGATCTTGTTGTTTCCATAATGTAAAATAAATAAGTCGGGGATTCTTTATCTGTTTTTTGTTATGCTGTTGATTACTGTTCTTCACTTCTTGCAAAGTTCGAATTATAGTGCTGACTCGTCCTGCTCCCAAGTTTATGTATTTCTTAGTTTTCTGCAAACAAGTACACACTATGGTTTTTCCTTAAAAGCTATTCAATGATGTATTTCTCACATATCATTGTGTAAACGCAGAGTTGGAATTAGGAGATTTAGAGATGTTGAAACATTGAAAGTTTGAAGTCAACAATACTCATCCTTTCCTCATCCTTCTCTTCCCGCCCCTTTTCTCGCCTCTCAATTTTTTTTTAAGCTTCAGTTCGTTGCATCTATGAGAAATAAAGAAAAGATGATTACAAAATGGCCTAAATCTTTTCAGGACTCGAGATTATTTATTCTTTTCCCTCCATCATCTTAGCATTCAAATGGAAAATCAATGCCAAATGTTAAGAATCCAATATTTTTATGGTGGGTTATAAATAAGTTGATCAGGAATTTACATCTCACCTCAAACTGAGAGCTTTTTAATCTGAACCCTGACAACAGATATCAAATTTTGCATACTGAGTATGCTCATCCCTTGATTTTCTTTTTACGATTGTTTTGCTTTCTGTTTTGCAGTTTGGAGACCAGTGAAGCATCAAGAAGTAACATAATCATTGGTGCTCCCTATCCTTCAGGGTCTGTCTCTCTCTCTCAATGATAATTGTGTTTAGTCATTTAATTTCATGATGTACGACGCATGGACCATATGTAACTGCTATACAAATTTTCCATTTTTCCCCACCTTTTCTGCCTGCTTCCTGCGTTATATTACAATATACCACATTATTCTTTTTAAGCAAAATGAAAATTGGTAATTTGGCTTTTTAAGCGTATTTTGGCCGTAGCTTTTAGGAAATGAAACTAATTTTAATTGTATAAAAAGTACCATGATAGTGCTGCTTAGTACACAACAAGTCTGGTCTGTTAACTTTATTCAAGGTTAAGCTAGATAAGAGCTTATACATTCATATGCATTATCCATTCATATGGTAAATTAGCTTGTAAAGGGGGAATTTAATTTCATTCTCTTACAAAAAAAAAAATCCCTTTGCTATGGAAAAGCTTGGTTCCTGGTAGGGGGATAAGAATATTATGTTTCGCTCTGGAATCATGTCATAATGCATATTATGTACTTGGACGACACCATGTTCAAATGCTAGTTTTATATCCTAAACAATTTGCTTGATGATTGTGGTTTTATAGACCTTTTGTTTTTATGTCGCATTGGTAACTCATCCATGTATGAGGCTCACGAAATGTCTTGTGGCGTGCTTTATAGAATCCCATATCCTCCTGTTAATCCCATTGGTGGTAGTGATCTCTTTCCTGGGTCTGGTGCTGGAATACACCCAACCAGGTAGTTTGCTTTCACAAATCTTTGTTTTGTTGGTCTTTGCTAACCTTTCCAGTTGTACTGCTCAAATTGCATATGTTTATACTTATTTCAATTGTCCTTCAGGGGTGATTTTGGAATTGGTGGGAGCATGCTTCTAGGTGAGTAAGATGATGAGACATTCTTCTTCTTCTTTTTTTTCTTTTTTATTTTATTTGATTTTGTTGCAATTATTCATTAATGAAGTTCTTTTTATGTGGAAGTAGGACCCAATGATCCTTTCTGGCTTGGTGGAGTTCGGGGAGATCCTGGTTTCCCTGGAGGACAACCGTGAGTTCAGATCTCTCTCTCCTTGATTTGCTAATCATACTGCTTGGTTTCTGATTGTAATTAGTTCTTTTTAAACAGGGGTGTACCTCCAGGTGCTCGTTTTGATCCCTATGGTCCACCTGGTGTTCCTGGTTTTGAGCCTAATCGTTTTGCAAGGTATTATATCAAAATTTGAAATTCGCCCATGATAACTGAATAACTTTCTAAAAAGGTTAAGATCCTTCTACTAAGATTTTAGTTGGAGCTCAAGTTATAATATGAAATAAGAGTGATCCTTTCTAAAGCTTAAGATCCTTCTACTAAGATTTTAGTTGGAGCTTAAGTTATCTTATGAAATAAGAGTGATCCTATTGGATTCAAGTGTGGTAAGTGGTTTAGAAGATTTCATTAGATTTGTGGTAAAATGTGTTACTTCTAAAGAAAGTCATCAAACTAATACTTGAGTGTTCATCTTCAAATCGTTCTTTTGTATTTTTAATTTTTGTAACTAAAACCTTGGGTTTTACGTGCATCTCAAATAGATCATGCTGTCCATATTCTATCAATTTTTCTAACAAAATTCACATGAAATTAAAATTGTATCCCAAAAAAATTCCAAAGAAAACAAAGAAGAAAAAATGCAAAATAAAATAAAATAATAATAATAATAAAATGGGTTAAGGAGCCAATGTAGGACTTGACATCCATGTAATATCATCACAATTCACCCAGCCAGTGTCGGCCTTTCTTTTTTGGGGTGTCACATTTAGTACACCACCTTTTTTATTCAGATTCTAAAACTAGTGTTATTGTTCCTTTCTTTGCTTATTTTAAGAAGTGCAAGGCTGCAGGCATGCTTTCAGTCTATTTATTCCATTACATGGGGGGAATTTGTATGATCTGGGGTGGGATAGATTTACTGTGTATTTATACCCAAAGCCAAAATATTGTTTCAAATTGTGCCGGCATTTGCATATTCTAGGTAGAACAGGGTTGTAGGCATGTTCTGGGTCTAATTATCCCATTACATCCAGGGCGTTTGTATTATCCAGCGTGAGATGATTTTACTACTTTATTGTGCATGAGAACACAGGATGGTGGTTTAAGGTGGACATGAGCACTACTATAAAATCTAATCTAGCAGATTCCAAAGCCACTGGATTGAACTTAAAGACTTCTTTTTATTTTATTTTTTTCCCTATCTTTAAGTAGGGTGTAATATGTATGTTGACCTAATCCACTTGCTGAACTGGGGTAAAAATGAACATGGTGTATTTTCTAGCTGTGACCGTGTATGAATTTGGAAACAGTAACATGAACCTTTCAGCACCTTGCATGAGACTTTGTAGAGCTGCATACAACTTGCATATGAACAGTGTTCAAGGTTTCCTTTTTTAAGTCCTAACATGATGTGTTGGAGTTGGATTCTGTGCTCTGGTGTCCATGGATGAGGGCAATGCAGCAGCAATTTTGAACTTGTAATAGCAACACCAAGCATTTAACATGATTTCCTTTACTTTTATTGCAGAGCCCCACGGAGGCCTGGGAGGGGGACACATCCAGACCTGGAACATTTTGGGGGCGGTTCAGATTTCATTTAGAACTCTTTCAATTAACTTTGTTTTCTCGCCCCTCTTCTACTTTATGTAAACTTGTGGAATTTCAGCCCTAACGAGACGTGCCCCTTTTATCCAGCTATGTATGTAATTCTCCCTAATTTTGTTTGTTTTGGGGCTAACAGCTTGATATTATTTATTATAATAACTAGAGTTAAAGTTGTGCAAAAGTTGTGTAAGAAACATTACTCATCGAACTATACACTGTTTTAAGAAAATGGTACTGAACTATCAAAAGTCTCAAATTAGTGTATCCAAGTTTTCAAACATCTCACTTAATGATACTTCGTTAGGATTTTCTGTTAATTTCTGTCAAAATTTTTAAAATACATTTTAAAAAAAAAAAAAAAAAAAAAAAAAAAAAAAAAAAAATTCTAGAATTTAGATGTTAGTTAGAATTTAACGAAATTTTTCAAAAATACTAATGTTTGAATCTTTGAAAAAAATTTATAAATTTTTTTAAAAAATAAATATAGGTATTTTAAGAATTTTGACATGATTTAACAACAAAACTTAACGGAATACTTAAAATAACGGAATACTTTTAAGTGAAGCGTTTGAAAACTTAGAAGCATTAGTTTTAGAAATTTGATAGTTGAATACTATTTTTTTTTTTTATGTTTTTTTGTTTAGGGTAGTCGAGACGTTACACTTTTCACGGTGTTCCTCTAGAAATGGGATGATGGAGAAGGTTAGCTAAAAACGACGACGCATCACGTTGACGGTTGACCCAAGTGTATAAGTTGATTCTTTAGCTAATGTTTTTCAAGGGAAAATCAAACTTCTTGGAGTTTCGTCAGGTTTGAAATGTGTTGTAATATCTCGACTGGACAAATGGATCGAATGTGGTCGGTCTCTTAATAAGATTGCAGTTCCCATAATGTCAAATCGATAAGCTTGTACTTGTTTTTCTTTTTTCTGTTCTGTTGTAGCTTGTATTTTGTTTATGATGAATTTACCCAAAAAAAATATATATATATATATTTGTTTAAATTTTAGGTAATAATAGTTAATTCCCTTCAAAAAAAAAAGGTAATAATAGTTAATGAAGAGATGTGATACTTTTAGGTCTTCCATGCCAAAGGTTTCGACGATTGTTGTGTCTCTTTTGATGGGAATGAGATTCATGTTATTAGGATTTTTTGAATTTTACATAAATTCGAACAATTTAAAAGAGAGCTGCCGACGACTTATTTGAAGAAGTCTCCTTTCTTTTAAACTAAAAATTAGGATAATTAGAATCTTCATCCCATCGGATGATATTCTAAAATTCACTTTCTTTCTTCTTTTTTTTTTTTTTTTCCTCCTTTTGATTCCTTTTTTGGGGCAATGGATTTAAATAATAGAATTTTAATGGCTCCTTTATTATGGTATAATTTTTTGAAACGCTATTTTTCTTTTTTCTTTTTTCTTTATTTCTCTTTCTCTCTTTTATTCGGCGTAACTAAAAATTGTCGGTCAAGAAATATTTTTGATGATCAATGAAAAGTTGTAGGGAAAAATACACATAATCCCTTCAAACTATCACCTCATTGTTAATGTCCCTCATAAACTACTAATTATGTTACTGTCTCACCCTAAACTACTAAAAAATGTCAATACCCCCTATAATAATAAAAATACCCTTTATAAAATTATTTAAAAACTAAAATAACAAAAAGTTATAAAAAAAAAAAATAACTGGTTTTTTTTTTCTTCATAAAATTATACTTAAAAAATCAATTTTTGGACTAAGCGCTCCCCTCCCCACCCCACCAACATCGCTGAATTCCTCTATGACTTCTCCATTTTTCTCTCCTTCATATATTGCCCTCCTTCCACCCACATGGCTGGCTTAATATACCGTGAATCCTAAGGCGATAATTTTAAATGAGTTTTTTTTTTTTATATTTAAATATTAAATAATTTTTAATATATACATTATAATTTTATTATTATTTTTTATTTTTTATTTTTTACTTTTAAGATTTAACACTATATACTAGTAATAAATTTGTCTCGATATTTGTGTAGATTTAATTAAATTTTTGTATTCTTCTAGTTTTAAAATTTTTCTTATCCTAAGCATATTTCTAACACGCATATATAATCTTAAAAAATTACTTAAAAGAATAATTGAACGAGATTTTTCAAAGTCGCTTCACTCTAAAATAAAATTATTTAACACTCTTAACCTGCATAAATAAAGACAATTTTTCTTTATAATTGATAATCAATGACTTATTAATGGATTAGTATGTTTTAAACTTTGATATACTTAATATTAATTTATTAATTTAATTTTTTGTTTAAAAAAAATATAATACTATTTTATTTTTTAAAAAAAAAAAAACATAAAGTTAAGCCTGAAGTCACCTCCTTTTCCTTGTTGTTTAAAAAGAAAAAAAAAAAGTGGCTTGGAGCTTGAAATGACTGTAGAAAAGTGTGGCTGTTCCATGCCACATCTTTTTTTCTTTCTCTGACAACACAAAGTGTGGTTTGAAATGACTATAGAAAAAGAATTGCCATCGTAGGCTTCGTAGCACTAGCTCTCACTGCAAAAGAAAAAAGTAAAAGGGCGAGCCATAGATCTAAAAAAAAATTAAAAAATTAAAAAAAAATTAGCGGAGTCGAATGGGTGTGGAGTTGTGTCAAGCAGAGAACGGCGACACAGAGGCGGAGAGAGGCTAGAGCTGGCTGGTGGTCAAGCAGGCGAATACCGAGCAGCAGCTTGTAGCTGGGTTCCTGCATCTCCTACTTTCTACTGCTAGAGGAAAATGTCAAAACACGATGCATTATAAATAGTGATTTTAGTAATTTGTTGGAAAGATGTTTTGTAATTTTATTTTATTTTTTAAAAAATAAAATTGTATTCTTTGCTTATAGGGTTGATTTTTTATTTTTTTAATTTATTTTTTTAATGCGGGAGTTATAGAGTTTCCAAAGGAAGATAATGAATTTTTTTTTTTTGACAAAATAAGGAAAAGATAAATCTTTTTTTTCTTTCCCTAAATCGGTGTGTTTTTTGGGCTCACATTTAATTTTTCCATCGGATCTAGAGTCTCCAAAGGAAGAGGTAATACCTTCTTTTTTTTTTTTTTTTTTAAGGAAAATCGTTATGCAATATGATTGGGCCCCCTTTTTTTTTTTTGGGTGGTTACAAACCTGTCTTAATTTTTTTCTTAATCTATATTATCACGAATGTCTACTTGGGAGCCTCACCACAATAAAAAATAATAATAATAATAATAATAAAAAAAAAAAAAAACTTGTTCCGTAGCATCGACACGTTGACACCAATAGGTCTCCCCGAAAACCACGACGCTAATGGAATATGTGGTCCACCCTAAATATTGTAGCACATATATATAAGTCGATGCTGATAGGTTTAACTTTAGCATCGACACCTACTTCGAAGCTAATAGTATATCAATGTTGACTCTTATGGATGCTAATACCTTAAAAATAAAAATAAATAATCTTTTAATAGGCCATTAGTGTTGGCCAGTTGACGTTAATACCGTAAAAATAATAATATTAATAGGCCATTAGCGTCGACATAGTCGCTGCTAATAACCTAATACATATGCACAGGTAGCATACTTCCTGCGCTCAAGCGCACAAAGTACCGCTTGATTATTTCTTTCTATGATATGAATAATTCTTTGCAGAAAATCATATGAAATAATTAACATTACGGATCAAATGGCGAAGGCATCCCACTCACCTTGTGTTTCGATTAATTAAATCTCCTACACCAACATACCGTATTTTCTTTTTGAGATGTTGGCAAAGCACAGAGGCCAAACCCAAAAGAAACCGCCTAAGAAAGGCTGGCCTTCACTACAACGGATCACAAGTGGTTAAAGTAAAGAACAAATCAAAACCAGAGAGCCACAAACATCAGTTGAGCTCTAATGGAAGATGCATGCATTTCAGGCTTCACCTCAAATACAACGTTAACAAACTACAAACTCTTGAAAGGTCTAGTAAAAAAGAGACAAATAACAATGAGGGAACGCCATAACTACACCTAGAAAGTTACGTATTGCAGACACACGAAATTTGGTTGGAAGAAGATATCAGAGAAAGCATAAAGCATAAACATGCTAAAATGTAAGAGAATATAATAGTATCATAAATATTATACATATATGTTGAAACAGCTTATACGTGAATATATTAAAAGAATAGAAACACTATTGCCAAAAACCAAAATTTCATTCTGCACTGCCAAAAATTTAAACTGGCATACAGAGTATTCAGAAGGATAACCTCTTGATGTGCCGCACGCTTGAATTTCTCTGTTTGTTTAGACAATCAAATCTTCTTTAATACATACCTAAAATTTCCAATGCAATAATAGTAAGACAGTATATAAAAACCAAAAAGTGAAGTTAACTACAGTATTAGAACTAGTGTAAGCTAGTAAAGATGTTACTAAGAATAGAGTTTTTGAGATGAAAACATGTTTGATCTGTATTATGAAAAAAGTACAGATGAAAACGGTAGATGTCTAGCCTAATCATAATGAACATAAGGAAGATAACTTTAGAAAGTGATTTTTCTTACTTCTTCCTCTCAAATTTGTGAAGAACGAGAAATGCAGCTCCGAATGTTCCTCTGCCTATCTGCTCTATCACTTCATAATCATCCATCTTTGATATTTTTTTCCTTGTCCTTAATCTCCATGAGCACCTTTAAAGCTCAAGAAAGTAGCAGAAGTCAGGAAATGGCTATCATTAGATCCTTGTTCAGTGGGTACTCCAAAGCACGCACAGCTTGACAGCATATAAATGTCTACAAGGCCACCATGTCATTAAATTGAACATAATATCATTAGATCCTTGCTCTAGTGAGTTGCACTGCCCCAAACATTAAATAAAGACGATCCAATTCTCATTAATTATACTAAACCTTTAAATTTACTCCATACAAGAAGATTGTATGCATCAAAAAGCAAAATATATGCTATTATTCACTTAGGACTACAATATATGTAAATGTCAATGAGTCAGCTAGTATCCAAAACATAAATTTTGGACCAAATAAAATGCCATTGATTTGAAGTTTTGGACCAAACAAAGCTTACCTTAAGTCTAGCTGCAGAACTGGATATTTTGATTTGAAATAGATATAATAAAGACATTGTCCTGAAAATAAAGCACATAGATTATTCATTTAGAACTAAATCGCAAAAAATAAACCGTTTGGAAACTGCATTTTTAAAAAATTACGATTTGAAAACGCGAAAAAGTGCTTATTTAAATTGCAGGCAATGATGTGCTTTTTTGAAAACGCAGTATTTTAAAAGGTTTACCTACGATTTTAAATGTCAAACTGCAATTTTGCCAAAAACTTAACTACGTTTTTAAAAATTACTTTTTTAAATCGCACGATTTAAAATTATTGTTTTTAAATCGCAAACCCAAACGGACCATAAAACGATAAATGCAAATATCGAAAGATTTTATTTTAACGTATTTACCAAAGTAAAATAATTTTTACTGAAGCAATCTTACCTTCCGATCTATCAAAATTGGAGTATCTTCTGCTCTATTTTCATTATCTAGATTAAAATCATAATATAGTTGAAATGACCTAAAAGTTGGAAGCAACAATGGAGAATGAAAAATGGCACAAAACGATGACATAAAGAAAGAAACCCTCATTATTCTAGTGGTGAATACAAGTGAGAAGCTACACACGCATCCTCAGATTTAAAACAGAAACACATACTTTTTCTCTTTTGTGTCATTTTTCTTTGACTTAACCCTGGCTACAGTTTCCAGAACTGCCTGATAACACAAACAGATAAAGAAAATGGAGTTCAGCGAGATTATACACAAACAAAATTGAAACTCAAAAACAGTAATTATACGTATTTCAAACCGCTTCTTCATCAACCAAGCAAAAGAGTAAGATGATAAACCCTAACTAAACTGATAAGCAGAGAGAGCAGTGAGAGCTCGGATCTATGAACCTTCGGGTTGATCGCTCTCGGGGAACTCGTTGGCCAGAGCTTGATCAATCATGTGTGCGAAGCTGCCTTCTTTAGGCTTAGAAAGAGAGAAAACCAGTTGAGAAAGAGAGAATTAGGGCAAAGGATGGATTGAGAAAGAGATAATGGGAGGAAGAGCTAATTGGTGTAGAAAGTAAAAGGAAGAGGGGGCGGGATATTAAAAAAAAAAAATTGTGCGAAAATTTCAGAAATCGCGCCATTAGATCTCGCATTATTTTTCGGATAAAAACGGCATCGTTTTCATATCAGGGTCGACGCTGATAGTCGATAAATGTTGACGCTGATATTAGTTTTAAATTTTTTGTAACTTATTAAAAAATCAAATTAGCATATTAATTTTTTTAAAAAAATAAAATCTATATGAAAAAATTAATTTTTTTTGTATTTTTCGTTTCTATTTTTTTTTTTTTTTAAGTTTCATATATAAATTTGGAGCATATTTCAATTAAAGAGTTCGAAGTTTGTCCAAAAATCTATAGAGTCCAATTGATTGGACTAATGCAAACATAACATTCAATCGAACCTTCAATAGTGTCAAGTTCGGTCGATCCTACATAATATCATGGTTCCTTTGAGACATGGATGTGGGGCTTAACGTTTCCTCTAATTGGAGGATGCTAGAGATTGATCAGACTACTGCACAATAATAAATAATACAAATTCATGAAGTTCAATCGATCATTAGTTCATATCATGATTGATCGGACTAATGATCAATTATTCGATTTTACCACGGTCGATCATACTAATGCATAAGGATAATATAAAATTCAAAGAGTTTGATCAATCAGACTAACGTACAAGGATCAATCGGATCAATCGAACCTTCAATGATATCAAGGTTAATCGATCTTAGATAAGATCATGGTTTCTTTGAAACATGGATGTGGAGCTTAATAAGCAATGATATATAATACAAAAATCATAGACTTTGATCAATTTGACTAAAGCATTGGAATCAATTGGATGCTCAACCAAGCCTTCAATTGTGTCAAGTTCGATTGATTATTCGATTGTATCACAATAGATCTGATTGATCGGACTAATACACAAGCATAGATAATTAAAAAAAAAAATCCATATAGTCCGATCGATTAAACTAATACACTAGGATTGATCGGATTTTCGATCGAGCCTTCAATTGTGTCGAGTTCAATCAATCATTCGATTGTATCACAATTGATCAAACTAATGTGTAAGGATCTATCATATTGATCTTGTTATTATTGATCGGACTAATGCACAATGATAGATTAAAATAAAAAATAGAAATAGAAAATATTAATTCATAAGATTAGAAAACAAAAAAAAATATAAAACTTCACTAATAATATGAAAATCATTAATTTTTTGTAGAGTTTTTTTTTTTTTTTTTTTTTTTGGTATATATGTATATATATTTCTTATTTTCCTCATTTTTATTTTTTTTATGAGACATATGACCAAGTGGTATATTTTGATTGGTTTGATATGAAATTCCGCTTATGATACAAAATAAATTATAGCTAAAAAAAATATAGTTGTTAAAACTCAGAGATTGAAATGGCATTTAACCCAAAAATTAAAAATTAAAAAAATAGAAAAACTCAAATAATAATATAAAAATAAACTATTTTTTTTTTTTTTTTTAATGTTTAACAGGTTTATATATATATATATATATATATACATTTGTTATACAGGGTCACGTCGACCTAAAAGTTAACGCTAATCACCTATTATTAGCGTCGACCTCTGATTGTGGATGCTGATAATAGGTCATCAGTGTTTACACCTGGAAGTCGACGCTGATGACCTATTATCAGAATCAACTTTTAAGTAGACCCTGGTACTTTCCAATTTCTTCTAAAAAAAAATTATTATGATTATTATTTTTAATCAGGATCAATAGTGTCAACCACAAAGTCGAAGCTAATGACCTATTATTAGTGTCGACCTCTGATTGTCAACGCTGATAATAGGTCATCAGCATTGACACCTGGAAGTCGTCGTTAATCAACATTCACTTCTAAGTCGACGTTGATATTTTTCAATTTTTTCTAAAAAAAGGTGTTTTTAATACAGGGTCAAAGCATCGACCAGAAAAGTCGACGCAATTAGCCTGTTATTAGCGTCGACATTGAGGTCGACGCTGATGGGTATTAGTCGACGCTAATAGTGACATGTTGTTGCTATTTGCTTCCCACCTAAGGGAAGAGCCGGCCTTGTCCACCAGTACCCATAAAATGTTTTTTTTTTTCTTCGTTTTAATGTAGAGATTTTTCCAATGCCACCAAGTAATAAAAGACAATTTTTAGAAGTCTTAAAAAAAAAAAAAAAAAAAAAAAAAGGGGGAGAAATTATGTGGCTTTCCCATTGATTTGAACGACAGATTTCAAATTACCGGAGCTTCGAGAATTATTTGATCAGACAAGGTAAAAGATAAATAAGTAAATAGACAAATACTTGGGCAAAACTTTTAAAATCTAAAATCCTCTTTTTGGTGGTGTTAACCGCTTTTGGGTTTATAAATATAAAGAACAAGCTGAAAGGAGTAGATATCGAGGGGATGTAGCTCAGATGGTAGAGCGCTCGCTTAGCATGCGAGAGGTACGGGGATCGATACCCCGCATCTCCACTTTTTGGCTAGTTCTACTTTGCGTTTTTACTTTAATGAAAGGATTATATTTTAAATTGCCCCATTGAGGCATCAGTGTGAGCGTGCCGGAGTGGTTATCGGGCATGACTAGAAATCATGTGGGCTTTGCCCGCGCAGGTTCGAATCCTGCCGCTCACGAGTTTTATTTTGACACCTATTTATAGAGCTTTTCCTTTTCTTTTTTTATAAAATCTAGTACGGATAAACTATAATTGGAATACTGTCACGGTTCGCAATAGCAAATGATAATAAAATCATAATTCTTTTTAAATCAAAATCCTATGGAAGATTTTTTATTTTTGATAATATCCTATTGAAGAATTGAGGCAAAACTGAAAGACCGATTAAAATACATAAGTTGGAAGTTATATATAATACAAAACAACAATTTTTGCCTTGTAAACATTGAAACTACAAAATTTTGCATGAAATATAAAATTATAGCCTTCTAAATAAGCTTTCTAATACAACTAAATTTGTCTCAATTCAATGTTAGAATCAAAATATATATATATATATATATATATTTTAAGTTAAACGAGTCTAACTAAAAACCAATAAAACTTACTCTAAACTAAAAGGAGTATAAACAGCAAGCCACAAACCAAAATCAAAGATGGAAAGATGCTTCTACAATCTGGATCACAACTGCTTAAGTCTGTATATGCATCAGCTAGCATCACCCTCTAAATTCTAATAGTTAAGACACAATTATCAATATTTTAAAAAATAAAAAATTAAGTCTTGCTTAATAAAAAAATTAACATGAGATTTATCACTTATGAGCAATATCTTTATAAGAATAATGTTTCTTGCACAACTCCTACATAATTCTTATACAACTTTAACAACTTTTTTTAAGAATCAATCATTAAATATTTGGAACCCACGCGTAAAAAAATAAATTTAATAATTAATTATTAAAAAAAATAATTAAAATTATACAAAAATTATTTAAGAGTTATACAAAAAATATTATTCTCTTTATGGGTTAATATGAGACTAACTTTAAGTGTTTTATATATGTCATTATTTTGAGTAATACTCGTCATTTCGATGCAATTATGTCGGTATATACGGTAACAAATAAAATATTGTGAAGTTCATTCGATGATTAGAGCACCTATAAATATATTTTTGAGTGGTGGAAGATGGAAGTTGCCTTAAGAGTAGGGTAAGAGCATTAAAGGGCCCTTTAGTAAACTTGACTTGACCCAATTGCAACTTCGAGGAAGTTACGCCGACGACGACTTTTTTTTTTTTTTTTTTTTTTTTAATAAGGACATGGACAGGACACATGACCTGCTAGTCTCTATTTCATTTTAAACTATATTTATTTCTAATGCCACACATTACACATATATATACCATGCAGTCCGTCTAAGTTTTAATTAGAAAAAAAGTACACATAAACTCTTTAAATTACTACCTTATTATTAATATTCCCTCAAAATTATTAATTATATCAATGCTTCTTCTAAATTATCAAAAAATGTAAATGTCTCCCATAATGACAAAAATACAATTTATAAAATTATTATTATTTTTAAAAAATATATAAAAAAATTATTATTATTTTTAAAAATAAAAAATGATTTTTTTAATTTTTTTTTTTAATTTTCAGTTTGTTTGTTTGTTTGTTTTTTTTTTTTTTTTTAAAAAAAAGAATCGCTCTTTTTTCGTTTTTTTAATTTTCATTATTTTTTGCTCCTTTTCACTTTTTCTTTAAATTTGTTTTAAATTATATTTTTAGTTTTTATTATTATTTTTTCCGAATTTCTAAAGACATCTTTGTCTTATTGAAAAAAAAAAAGGTTAATTTTGTCTTTTTATTGATCTTAAGGGGCCATTAGATTTTTTGGTAATTTGAAGAATGACATTAACATAATTAATAATTTAGAAAGAATATTAACAATTAAATAATAATTTAAGAGACATACGAAAACTTTTTCCTTCTAATTAATTCACTACTTTTGACAAAAAAAATGTCAGATATTTGTGTACATTTCTTCTGTCCAATATTTATAATCACTAAGACAAGACGTGATTATCTTTTCCTAGAGTAATGCTACACATCATCCTCTTGTCCACCTTTTGTCCTCCAAAAATTGATGTGGCTCTTAAAATCACCATTGGATCAAAATTCAATGGTGATTTTAAGAGCCACATCAAATTTGGAAGGATAAAAGGAGAACAAGAGGATGATGTGTAACATTACTCCTTTTCCTAAACAAAGATTCAAGAGTAATGCTATACATCATCCCCTTATCCTCCTTTTGTCCTCCCAAATTTGATGTTGCTCTTAAAATCACCATTGAATTTATGATAGATCATTATTGAATTTTGATCCAATGGTGATTTTAAGAGCCACATCAATTTTGGGAGAATAAAAGGAAGACAAGAGGATGATGTGTAGCATTACTCGACTCTAATTAATGAAATTTTTATTAAGCCATCCAACTAGTAGAAGATGGCCAAAGTTCTAAAGCTACGACAATAAAAGACAAACAGATAAATATATACTGATTGTAATTTTATTTTATTTTATTATTATTTTTTTTTATAATGGATCAGTTTTCGGGTTTTGTTGTCCCAAAATGATTTTACATTTGAAACTTCTGAAGAATTCTTAAAGAGGTTTTTCAGTTCATCATCATAATTGTTGTATTTGATTTATTTTATGTTTTTATTAATTTTGGTGATGGTTTGTGGTTACAATTTTTTAATTGATTCAATTTATTGGAAAACACTTATTCCATTAGGGATAAGATTAAAGTGAAGTAAGTTTAATAATTGAATTGGTGGTGTGCGGTGGGACTATGGAGTAATAACTAAGAAGTAAAAATTGATGAGTGGGAGGAAACCCACTCGGTTAAGGCGGTTGTTTGGGTGAAAAAAAATGAGTAATACTATGATAAGGATTAGAGTCGTTTAAGTCTTTTTAAATATTATTATTAAATTTAAGATAATAATCATTAATTTTAAAAATCCACACCCCAAACGCACGACAAGGATTGTTGGGCGAATTTAACACTCCAACCAACGTGCTTTCTTACCAAATAACATGAATATAAATATATCTAAAGAATAATGATTCAATGCCACCTAAATATACAACTTTTCACCACCTTGCATATGTGGCAAGGTGGTCCCCCACTACTTTTTGAGTTTTTTTATTTTTTAAAAGGAAAATATTAAATTTATAACACCAACACAACAACCACACAACAACCCCTCACATGAGGGTGGACCCCACACACTGGGGCCCACCCTCATGTGAGGAGTTGTTACGTGGTTGTTGTGATGGTGTTGTGTATGAATCAAATCCCTTTTTAAAAATAAATTAAAGTGGGGGACCACCTTGCCACATAGACAAGGTGGTGAAAAATTGTATTTTTAGGTGGTAGTGAATCATTGCTCATATCTAAAAGGAAAACAACGTGCGGTTGGATAATGGATATGCCTAGCGACAAGCTTTGTCGAGGAGGAAAATTTATTGAAACTTTCTCATCCACTCAGAAAAATTCCTACTGCAGTTTCTAGAGAAAGAGTTTTCTTCAGTACCGGCCAATGAGAGGGCTGAACCAGTCGTTCAGATGAGAACCAATCATATGTTCTAGACACTAAACAAGACGTGGGAGTAGGTCCCATCTCCTACTGTTGACTCCAAAGTCTTTTAGAGAGATTATTTACATAAATGATTTTTGCAAAACATAAAATTGTATAAGATTTACGTAACAAGACACATTGATGGAATTCATACACTTTTTTATTGTACAACTAAACTCTTTTTATAAATAATTTCTTATAAGTGAAATGTTTTGTTCTACCTTTTGCACGTTAGAATTTATTTTATTTGTTTAAAAAATAAAAAACACATGTAAAGATGGGGTAAGGGGTGTACAAGAATGTACACTTCAGCATTTTTCATTTTACAGTCATATGTTGGAATTATGTCGAATTTAAATAAATAATTATAAAATATCCTAAATCAAATTTGACTCGAAAGACTTTAGACAAGAGGAAGCTTCCGATGCATACCTCCCCCACTAGAGACGTAAAGGAGTTGGAAACGTGTGGCACGGCCAACGCCACCCATCTAGATTTCTAGCAATCAATAATTAATTTTTATGTCGATATTCCCACTAAACTAAGCCGTCGACCCATCAACATCTTCTAGACTCGTGCTAGTATATAAAATGACAATCATGTATCTGGTCTTTCGAAGAAAGCTCATCGCCAGCCTCTATCCGCCTGGTTTTTCACATGGCATCTTTTGCAGCCATATATGACTGAAACCGTTTGAGGTTTAATTACTTCTGTCGAAAACAAGACATGGGTATGCCTAAGCAGCCGCTGATTCTGCTGTTCCTTATAACGCTTGTTTCATCGTCCCAGAAACCAACAGTTGTAGAAGCAAGGGCGCTTTCTTTAATTCCTCAACAGAGTAAGAATTACCCACAAAACCAGTACTCTGTTTTTCAGTCTCTGTTTTTCTTTACTGATGTTTGCTGATAAGAAGTGAAGGCTAATCTTAATTTTGTATGTGCAATTACAGGATCTTCAAACTTCTTCTCCACGCTCGGGCTTGTTTGCAAGTGCTGCGATGGCGAAAAAGGCGAGTGCACAAGTACATGGACAAAGTCTTGCTCTAAGCTCCAATGTTTTCCCTGGAAACTAGACAAGTCTCTGTAATTTTTGCTTTTTCTTGGTTGCTGTAGACTGTACATACTACATAGTTTTAGTAGTAATTGGTATAAATTAAGTGGGTTAATCAAACTTATTTCGTTTTTAGTTTCTCTAGTTCTGTTACACTTTTTACAGAATGAAATTGAATGAGTCTCTGTTAACCTAATAACTTCTCTGCTGTTCCTTCCGCTGCTGGTTGTCGAATGATGAATGGTGTTCTTCTCGTGCAAAACAATGATAAATAATATGGGACCAAAAAAAGAGAGGAAAAGAAAATTAAAACACAAATTTATGGAATTTGGTAATGTACTTACCTCTACAGAAGTGCGGTTATATTTAATAATTGATTTAGGGTTACAACATAAAATATTTATAACAAAACTCTATAATAAAATTTTACTGTACGGACAAATATGAAAAACTTCAAAAATACCCTATACCGTACTGTCGGGACGTTGCCTCCACACCCCCACAACCTAATCATCACCGAGCAACATAAACTTAATTACGCCCAACATGTCGTTGGCGTCGCGATGCTTCGTCAACTAACCATTATACTAATACTCTCTATGCCTAAGAGAATATAAACCACTTATTATAACAAATAAGTTATATGAACTATAATAGCTCAATCCCCTTATCAATTGGGGAATTGCTCCATGACTTTTATTTGTTATTTTATTTAATAATAATTTTTAATGTCACGTCAAAAAATGAGATGTGTAGCACTTTCCTCTTTGTGCAGAAAAAGCTCGAACCCTCTGGGCTGTAGGTTAATGGGTTTGGATATGTCAAAGTAGGCCCATATGACCAGACTGTAGCATCCGTTTGATTGCTGCTGTTCACTGGAGGATAGGCCCTGCTGCTGTAATGGGCCCATGGACCAAGATCTCAATCCAGCCCATATGCATTTTCAGTTGTTCGTTACTATCTTTGTTTGCCCCAACCAATAAATACTAAATAGGCCGGACGGCATTGGTCGAACTTAAAGATTACAAGTTCCATAACCTATTTTAAAAGCCCATATAATAGTATTTATCTTTTTATTTTTTGTTCCACTCGTGGCATATTTATATGACGTATATACACCTTAATAGATCCACACTTGTAAAAACACGTTACTTTACTCTAGTTGTACGAGAGTCGTATAACAGTCTATTAAATAATATTATTTTATTTATATTAGATAAATGCTATAAATCATATTTTTATTCCATAATTATCTCACAATGTTGATGTAGTATTTCTAATCAACCTTTGAATTTTTATTTTTTAACAAAAAGAGCTTGGGGCAGTTCTAGCCAAGAAAATATGGCTGAGAAGGAATTTTGTAGCGTTTGGTGGGGTTTTTACCTCGCCAAATCAACTAGTTAGTGAAGCGGTTGTTTCCATTGAAGACTTCAAAAGAGCCAATGCGCCAGCTGAAAAGGAGAGTGATTCTCATACTATACATATTCCCCCATTCCAGTAAAAGGCCCCACCTTCATGTTAATATAAAATCAATTGAGATGTTGCCATTGACATGAAGAATAGAAGAATGGGAGTATGGATTATTGCTTGTGATTATCAGGGTCTAGCCGTGGCAGGGACGGAGGGAGGGGGGTGCTGGGGGGGGGGGGGGTTTATGGCCCCCCTCAATTTCCTAAAAAAAAAAAACTTAGTAGGTGGAAAAAAAAAAATTTCTAAAAAATTAAAAAATATAAGGTAAAAATAAAAATTTAACTTGTTTGACCCCTACCAAATTTTTTTTTTTTTGACCTCCTCATAAGAACTTTTGGCTCCATCCCTGAAGTGATAGCCCGCAGTCTTACATCACATGATCATACAAATTCTCTTGTTGCTGAGGCATGGGTTGCTCTTCATGCTGTTATCCTTGCAAAACAATCAAGTTTGTTTGACATCATTTTGGAAGGAGATGCATTGTAGGTATTAAATGAGATCAATTTGGCAACTCCTTCTTTGAGTAGAATTGGACACTTCACTGACGATATTAGATCATAACTACACTCTCTTAGATCATTTGATGCAATTCATGTAAAAAGAGAGGCAAATTCTGTTGCTCATATTTTAGCTAAGGCAACTGTGTTTTATGTCAAGGACTCAACATGATTAGAGGAAACTCCACCTCTAGTCTTTGATATTATTCTTAGAGAGTCTTTGGACCCCTAACTTTTAACCTTTGGGTCTCGTATATATAAGAATGAAAATTTGTTCAAAAAAAAAAAAAAAAATTGTGGCTTCTAACCTTTCTCTAAAAATATAATTCTATTCCGATTCACAAGTCAGTGGCGATAATGGAAAAATAAAAATAATCACTGGAATTGATTATGAGAGATGATCAACTATGGATTTGTCATTTCTTTCTTGTACGAAGATTAACAAGAAATAGGCAAAAAATAAAACTAAACATTTCTCATTGATTATTGCACAGACAAATACTGGAAATAATGGTCTTTAATTAACACAAATGATATTTCTTCTATTTTACGTAAAGAGGATAAGAAGAAGAAAAAAATACAAATAAGTTAAGAGTTTCAATTCTTATAATTGAACAACAGCAAGATTAATGAACGAAACTAAAAATAGAATAAAATTTAAAAGTCCAGTGTTTGATGGTTGATGGATGGCCAAGGATTGAGTTATACAAGAACTTAATTACACGGCATGATTGTTGACAAACCATCCAGGAGTTTCCACAAGGGAGTATATTGGAGGGCCAAACATTGCTTAAGATCGGCGAATCTCCTTTATTATTTATAATATTATTGACTTTATTTCAGTCGATTTTTTGTGGTCAGCCTGAAAATCAATGAAAGTGTAATTTTTTTTTGCCCATTATGTGACATATTGGGTCACAACCAGATTGAAAACTGATCGCATTTCCATTAAATAGTTAGCGGAAAAGATTCTCCCTTAATTTCTGCTAAATTCAATAACTAGTATATTGTAATTTCTTTTACTCTAAGCCTAAAGCCTTGCTTTGACTTTAGTTTGTAGCTCATTTTCAAGTATCTAAAAAAATAAAAATAAAAATAAAAGAATATATTGGGGACCAAATTAAATAGATTTTTTTTTTTTAATTGCATTCCTCTATATATATAGGATATTCATTTTGTTCCATCATCTTTGTCTATTATTTCATTTAAATATTTTCAAAATATTGTTTGGAACATCTCAAAATATTATATTTTTTTTGAAAAGCTAATGACAGAAATTTAATAACTTTCATGCTTAACCTTGAGTTTACTTAAAGACCCAATACTAATGTTTTATCTGATTTATTTTAAAATTTCATAACTCTTTTATTTGGATAATGTATATTCAATAATATCTCTTAAAATTTTTATTTTTAAATTAGTGGATCAAGATGGAGTAAAGGAAATAAGGAAAAGTTTGGTACACAAGAAGTTGTGCACAATTTGTGCACAACCACTCACATGAGTGTGACCCATCTGAGTAGGTGGGTCCTATCCATGTGAGTAGGTTGTGCACTAACATGTTGTACAAGGATCAAATCCCAAAAGAAATAATTTACTGTATCCTTGACTGGTGAGCTTGTGACAAAGAGAGAGAGAGAGACTTCAAGACAGTCATGAGATTGTCCTCACCAAAGATTGCCTCTTTTCAACTGTAACCATTTATTATCCCTTTATTCTTCATATGTGACTAATATCATCTCTATGCAAGGTCCAATATTTGCGGCCCAGGAAAATTAAAAATTAAAAATTAAAAAATTAAAAAAGAGTATATTTTTAATAATTTCTTTTTAACTTATCCTTTACTTCATATGAAAAGTTAAAATCTGTATTTATTTATTTATTTGATTTTTAAATGAAGGAAGATAATACTTTTGCATCTACAAGATAATGCATATCAAAGAATATCTTTTAAACAATTGGATATTTTATAGTGGATTAAAAAATAATAAAAGTAGATACAATTCTTGTGCTAATTGATATCAGCACTTTCTGAGTGGGACCATTTCTCTTCTCTTGTGCTCTTATAAACGTGTAGTATGTGTATGTTCTCTATTTTCCACTCACGGCAAAGGAGGTTTAATCCAATAAAAAGAGCATTTAGTATTGGAAAAACTCCCAACGGAATAATGTTAGGGATTATTTATTTATTTTTTTTTAAAAAAATTATAATTTTTAAAATTATTATTAGATCAAAATTTAATAATAATATATTTTATATTCAATTGTAATTTTAAAAAGCATTTCAATTTTAGAATAATAAAAATATGATCTCTAATATTATTCTTTATTCAAACTGGTACGACATTTATCCCAAACTATATGTTTTTTTTTTTTGAAAAAATGTGCTCAAAAATTATATGTTCTATTAATATAAAAATTAAAAATCACATGCATTTTAAATAAATGTCAATTTAATAAACGACATTTATTGCATAGAGATATGATAGGTTTATAATTTTTGTACAACTACAACAACTGTTTCTCAAACTAATTATTGGATCTGTTTTTTTACATGTGCGTCGTATATATTCAATGGTTTATTTTTATTTGGTTTTTAGCAAAAAAAAAAAAAAAAAAAAAGAAAACAAAAATAAAAACACAAAATATTTTTTAACCAAAAAATGACAAAAAGAAGCGATAGCTTTCTAGTAGAATTCATCTTCTTCAAAGGTGCCTTGCGTGCTAAGAATTGAAGAAACTTGTTTGAACTTTTTCTCTAGAAAGTTGAAACCGTCAAACAGTGTTAGTTTAGTTATGTATATCCTTTCTCGTTTTCAAAGTTCCAGATTACTTGACAACACATCTATCTTGGATTCTTGAAGTAGAGCGATTTAATTACAACGTAAAGAAAGAAAGAAAATTCGAATTCTCTTTGACAATTCAACTGTCACAACGTACTAAAAATCAAAAATCACGGTAACCCACCTACTTTTGCAAAGGATAATGTCATGAAGAATTATGAGATTCACTGAATCTAACTTGCTATGTCTCAAACATTTAAATGTGTACTGCTATGCATCACTCAATTTTTCTATCATTCTCGAAAGCTTTTTTTTTTTTTTTTTTGGGGGGGGGGGGGGTATCTCATATTTAATAGCACGAAGGATAATGAGGTGATGTAGAATATTATTTTGGAAGTTAAATATATTTTTTTAAGGGTTAAATAGGGTTTTGGTACATGTGGTTTAAAGTTTTTATTTTTTGCTCAATGTACTTCATTTCGTATCACAGATGGTATTTGGGTTATGGAAAAATACGGAGCTGGAGATAGTTTCTCCGTATAAATTTCTGTCCAAAAACTAACGGTTATCTATGTCAACGCTTCTTAACACCCTTAAAAACTCGACACTTGTCTCAGAAGAAATCAGGGTTTGGGCCATTAGGGTATTGTTGGTTTTGGTCTGGGTCTGGGTTTGCCCCAACAGTCTTGCTATCACTGACTGTGGCGGTGCTGGTGATGGTAGTGCGGGCAGAGGGGTACAATCAATTGGGTCCAGTTTGATTTTCGTCTTTTCCCATAACCTAGGTACCATATGTGATACTAATTGAAGCACATGAGGCAAAATATAAAAACTTTAAACCATAGGTACCAAATGTGTGTTTTACCATTTATTTATTTATTTTATTATTTTAAAGTTAATGTGGCTTAAAATTACCATTAATTTTGAAATGAATTTCAATAGTGATTTTAAAAGTAACATCAATTTTGGAGGATAAATAGATGGTTAGCATTACTCTTAACATTAATTACTCCTACATCCCATCATACTATTAAAGGAAAACTTCACTTAACCTCTCTGAACTTTCATCACACTTGCAATTAGCCACCTAAACTTAATAAACTCTCAATTTAGTGTATCAATTTTTCTTTTTATTTATTTATTTATTTTTAATTTCACCCATTGTTAGGATTTCCGTTAATTACATTTTGTCAAAATTCTCAAAATACCCCTGTTATATATATATTTCAAAGATTTAAGTGTTGATATTTTTGAAAATTTCGTTAAATCACGACCAACACTTAAATCTTTGCAATTTTTTTTTCTTAAAAATATGAGGGGTATTTTGAGAATTTTGACGCCCATCCGTTAAGATTTAATGAAAAATCATAACGGATTGATGAAATTGAAAATAAAAATAAAAATGTATACACTAAGTTTAGAATTTTTGAAATTTAGAGAAATAATTGTAAAAGATGTTAATTGAAGTTTCATTTACTATTAAATATTAGTACCTAGGCTTTAATATCATGTTTCAGATTAAATTTTACTAATTTAATGACATATATGTTATCATATTCACAATATGTAATCATATCATTTAAAATTTTAAATAATATAATACCACGTAGGCATGTAATTTAATTAGTTCAGTTAATTTAAACTAGTTTATATCAAACGGTCAAAATTAATTTAATTAGTTCAATTAATCGTGTTGTTATTGGATTAATGGAAGAGAAATTGAATCTAAATTATACTAAGGATGGGATTTACATATTACTATATTATTAGGTTAAAATTAAAATTAAAATCAAAAACAGGATCTTGAATTTAGGCTTGGCAATTCGGGTTGTCATGTCAACCCATTTGGTTGGCGTGTCAACCCATTTAACTAATTTGGTAAAAAATATGTAATTATCGTGTCATGAATGTATTATGACGGGTTGATGTGTTATAAACGGATCATAAATGTATTATAAACAGATTGGTGAGTCATAAACGTGTCATAAACGGGTTGACCGGTCATAAACATGCTATAGTCTAAACCTAAATCCTATATATTCGTGTCGGATTCACGAGTCGTGTCAAAATTGCCAACTCTAATCTTGACAGTACAAGTTTCCATGCACATGGAGACATAGATGCAGTGATAATAGACTGACAGATACCCATCAGCCGTGCTTGAGAGAAGTGGGGGAGTTAATTTGTGGGACGGCGACAATCCATGTGGCTAAAAACTGGACACAAGCACACCACGCGGCGACCCTCAGTGGTGTGCCAACGACTACACCTTCCATGTGGACCCCCTGTTTTGGCGTTTTGTGCTTAATGTGCCGAGTTCCCGGTGGGGGCGACGATCATCGTCATCGTTATCTATCTGTCTTTAAATACAATCTTCCTCACGTTTGATCGTTCTATTGATTTTCTAGTGTTATGTCATATCTTATGAGTCTCCGAGTGGGGGATGCTACATTTTTTTGACTCGGTGTAAAATGTCTATCAACCCAATAGCCCAATAATTGTGCCACTTTTTTTCACTTTTTCTCCTAGCCCTATAATCACAAGAGATTTTCAACGTAACCCACCTTCTCTCTCTCTCTCTCTCTCTCTCTCTAAGTGAGACGATGATTGCTTAATTAGCCCTATAAACACACACTCGTTCTTATTTTTAGAGTTAAATATAGTTAAGCCCCTAAAATTATTAGTTATTTTGACCTTTTTTTTAAAAAAATAAATAAATTATAAATTAACATGTGTGACGCGTAGATATTTCAAATTATTATTTTGTTACAATTAAGCTCTTTTGTTAGGGGGTGATTAGAATTGATGGGAAAGCTAATTTTAACAACAATCTTTCAAAAACACCATCATTTTGACGGTTAAAAAACTAAGTTTACCTTTTATAATTATTAATCAATAACAAAAAGACCAAAATTTTCAAAAAAATAAAAAAAAAAAACAAAAAAAAAGGAGAGAAAAAAGCCTAAGGTCCCTCATGAGGTGATTCGGTCACCCAAATGGAAAAGAGGGGTGGTTGCGAACCACCGCCAGCCCATGAGGGGCAGTTGGTTGCCCCCTTCTCCTTGATTTTGGGTTACCGATCTACCCTCATGAGATGGTTCAACCATCCTTAGGGTTGTACTCTCTTTTTTTTAAAAAAATAATAATAATTAAAAAATCGGTTCATAGTTTTTTTTTTCTCTCCCAAAAAATATGGGTATTGTAAGAAGGCTAACAAAAAAGTGATCACATGCATGTGACATATTTTCCATCCAACCTAATAGTTATGCCTAAAGGAGATGTTTAATTGTAACAAAATGGTAGTTTGATGTATTTACGTGTCACACAAGTCAATTTATTGATTTTTTTTAATTTTTTTTAAATGATTGATAGTTCAAGGGATTGATAGTTTAAGGACTTAAGTGTATTCAACTCTCTCTCTCTCTTTTTTATTTTATTTTAAAAAAATTCCTAGCCACGAAACTTTTTTCTATTGAGAAACCATAATTTTTTTTCTTCTAATTTATTGTGAAACCATCATTTGAGTTTAGAAAATATGAACTTTTTCCTTATCCCTTGCCTTAGTTAAAATAATTTATGTGAGAGATATATGGATCCCTCCCGCCCAAAACAACAAAAGTCCAAACTCAATGAAGAGTATAGCTAGTTATTGGTAATGCATCAATCACATCAGTTCGATTGTAAAGAAGCAAACAAAGCGTGTAAGAAAATATAGAACAGCATAATCCCAAGCAACAGACAACTCAGACAAAAATTCATTTAATTCAGTACTGAGGCTACATCCACGGCAATTCCGTAATAACAACAACAACAATAATAATAATTGTAAAAAGATAAATTTCAGGTAATCCTTCAACTTTCATCACTTTTATAATTATTCTCTCTAAAGTTAAAAAAATTCTTAATTTAGTATATTTATTTTTCAATCTTTTTCAATGTCATTCATCTGTTAGGGTTTGTGGTTGAATTAGACTCGGCAAAAATAATAAAATGACCTTTATATTTTTGAAAATTTTATAAAATTCTAAATTTATCTTTAATAAAAAATTGAGTATTTTAATAATTTCTAAGGCATCTTATTGGGAAGAGATGAATAACTCATTTAGAGTGAGTGATTTATAAAGATACTTATGAGTGCTAAGTCACACATCGCCTAGTTATTAGGTGAAACTGAACTTAATTTATAAGAGATTTTAGAGAAACTTCAAATTGAGTAGTCATTTTGGGATGATAATGAAGATTTAACTAGCGCTTTTCTCTGAGTCGTTATACTATTACTCCATCTCTTTTCTCTTGTATGTTTCTCTTATGAACATAATAAAATATTAATTTTTTAATTAATATTTTAACACTTTCCATTACGTGCATGTTGACCAGAGAAGACGTTGAATGTTTTAATTGAAATCTAGGTAAATGACAGAGACAAAGTTTGAACTCGGAAACTTTTATTCTGATATCATGTTAATTCATCATTTATCGACAAAAGCTTAATATGATAGAAAATGGTATATTTAATTATTATATATATATATATATATATATATATATATATATATATATATATATATATATATATATATATATATATATATAAAAGTGTATATAACCCATGCCAATGGCAGAGCCACGAGGGCGAGAGTGGGAAAAAGACAATCTGTACTCTTGAGAAGATTTTGATAAAAAGGATTTGAAAACTTTAAGAAAGGTGTAGGCATCTGGTTGATCAAGTGAGTGGCAGTACAAAAACTTCTACCAATAATTTTGTAAGGGCGGTGAGATTGAGATAATGAGCTAAAGCGAGTCTCAACTAAATATTTGCGCTTGCATTCACAATTCTATTTTGTTACGAGAGAAATAATACACTTATATTTCTTGTATATTTACATATATACAATCAAGTTTTAAATTTACCGTTGAATTTGTGAGCCAAATTTCAAATTCACTATTAAATTTGTGGAACCTAATGATGTATGAAAGCAAGTAATTCTACGAAAGATGTCTGTGTGTTGCCAAAAAATGAGTGAAGAGTTTTGAAGTGTATTTTCTTCCTCCATTAGTTTGGAGTTGCTTAATGTTTAGGGAAAATGGATTCTCACTTGAGCATTTGAATTGCACAAAAGTTTCAAACACGTACACTTGCCTTTTGTTTTAAAGGAAAAAGGCAAGTGTATAGATCACTTACACTTTTGCAGCCATTGATTGAAATAGGTGAAATGCAAACATCAGTGTGAGTTAATTCCAAGCTATAGTTGGTTACACGGCTAGAAAGTTCAAGGTAATTGCCCACTCTTAGCTGATTGACATGAAAGATACAGATATAGAGACTGATTGGACCTAATTCGATCTAGACACGGGTAGCTGCTGGGTTTTGAAGACGTTTGTGCCGGGTGGATGCTGATGTCTTGATGCCAATCGAAGGGGCAAGGCTATTGAGTTATTGTCTTTATGCCTTGACCCTTAATAAAAATATTTTGGTGGTTCCGCCACTCATTCTACTTTCAATTAAAACTTTTGTAAAAGGGTTAAATAACACTCATGTACATGTAATTGGACCTTAAATCAAATCGTCGTATTAATTTCAAAAGATATTACAGGTGATAATTGTCGTTAATGGAAAAACCTAGTTTATATTTTTTTAGTCATTTGTTCATTTTTTTAAATAGACCTCCACGTTACCCACCTTAGCACGCTGACACATGTCCCTTTTTCCACGTGGCTCATGTATCAGAGGTGATACTTAGCTAGGTTTAGTGCCATGCGGAATGAGAAAAATAATAAAAACAAATACCTTAATTTTTTTAAAAAAAAATTTGAAGAAAAAATATTAGGGGTGGCTGGCCATCATATTTGGCATGTGTTGGTTCGAGCCACCTCCAATATTTTTTTCTTCACTTTTTTTTTTTTTTAAAAACAAAATTTTAAATTAAGGTATTTTTTTAATTATTTTTTTCATTCCATGTGGTACTGAAACCTTAAGTATCATCTGTGATACGTGAGCCACGTGGAATGAGGGACATGTGTTAACATTTTAAAATAGAGTTTGATGGAATTACTAATTGATTTTTTCATTAATGACAAGTATTATAAGTGACTTTTTGAAACCAAAGTCACGATTTGATTTATGGCTTAACCACGCGTACTTGTTAGGTATTTAACCAAAAATTGAATGCCTAGTCCTATTAGACAAGGTTTGGGTTGATGATGTTATCTACATGCCAAACTTGCCTAAATTAAAGGCTAAAAGGAGCATTTAACAATAATTCATAGATACTAAACTCATTGTTTATACAAGTTTGGTAAGTGTAGAAGCATTATTAATCTAATAATCTTCGTGTCCATAATACGAAATGATGCAAGCATTGCATTTATGACTTGAATATGAAGATTGAAGGGGTGTATATCTCGGAGCTTTAAAGGGTGAGAGAGGTGTTTGGTCCGACAAGATAAAAAGATAAGGCCATAAGGTCATACGGCCAGGCCCCTCTCTTTTTTTAAACATCCAAAAAGAGCCAAAAACAAGCCGAGAGGCTATGAAAAGTCAGAAATGGGTTTCAAAGAAAACGGACTCTCCTAATCGCAAGGGGCGAAAGGCTAGCGGTCGTTATTATCCACTAGGGTACCCGTGGCATTGATATTATAGCGACATGTCAAAAGGTCCCACTTGGGGGGCCCTCGTTATTCCACGTGGCGCAAATCTGTCCCTTACCTTTACAACTTGAAGGACGAGATGGTCGGCGAGATTGTCATAGTGGAAAATAAGAGAGAGAGAAAAAAAAAAACCCTTTTTTTTTTTTCTTATTTTTGACCACGAGAGCCGACTTTTTGGGCTTATAAAATGGTGCGAGCGACGGTTACGTTATACTCGATCTTTCACGAGTCTCTCTCTCATTCTTTTTGTTGTTCCGTTAGCAGCTCCTCTTAATTTCTTTAAATAATCAGTCTATTTTCTGTTTGGCTCCCGGGAAAAAAACTTTCGCCGTTTCTATCTTTCAAAGTTTTCTCTGAAGGTGTTTGTTGCACACACGTATATAATATATACGTACACATATTGTATACACACACCAAGACCCGGTGGAGGGCTGAGAGAGAGGTTTTGGAGAGGGAGAGAATGGAGGGGAGGAAGCAAGCGACGTCGTATTCTTCTTCGCCTTCCTTGACTTCTGAGCTTTTCGGGTCCAAAGAGTCGTCGTCTTCCTCCGGGATTTTCGGGTCTATATTTGCGCCTTCGTCCAAGGTACTGCTCGTCTCTGTTTACTGTTTCTTTGTGCTAATTTATATGATAGATATCTGTGATTGTTCAATTCGATTTTGATTGGTCTGCTTTAGTTTACGTTCTTTTCTTTTCTGCATTTCACGGAAGGTTAAACGGAGTTACATCAAGAACTTTGAATGAATAGCTATTTATGTTCTGTATATTGCTTTTTTTATAATGTTTGCCATATTGGGTGAATGTATTTTTGGTGAATTGATTAATGCAAGTCATCGAAAGAAATGAGTAAAATAGATAAAAGGGTGTCTCAAGATTAGTGTTTTTTGGTTCTGGTACAGGTGTTAGGCAGGGAGGCTCGGCACTATGAGGTGACTGGAAGAAGGCAAGATTCAAAGAATGAGTCATGGCAGGCAAAACCAGGAACAGGTACAATGTAAAATTGTACTAGTTTGCGTCTAAGATCGTACAATCTGAGTGTATTTTTGTATAAAGATTAAAAGTTTGTTATTTCAAGTTATGGGTTCTTTTTCCCTTTTTTTCTTTTTGCTTCCATTGGATCAAGAAATCCTGAATGAAAATCCATTCAAAAGATATTTATTCATATTGTTCTTTTACGGATAAATATAAGCCTAAAATTTGTTTTCCCTGGGTTAGATTCAATATCAGTTCTGCTTTTAAAAACCAAAGATTGCTGATTTAAAAGAAATATTATTCCGAATAAAAAAATATTTTCTCGGAAGCTCTTGATTTCTCACATATTTTTGATGGTCGGTTTTTTCTTTTGATTTCATTAATTGGGTGAGACATGAATTCTTAAATTCGTGTCCAGAAATTGTCTCCCTGAGTGAAATTTTGCTGTCTCTGCAGATGATCCCTTTAAAAGCAATGACAGCGAAAGTCAGAGCATGCCAAATAGAGACATGAGTTCCATTTATCAGGAACAAAGAGTACAACCGTGTCATCTCAGTTCATCAATCTATTATGGTGGCCAAGAAACATATTCTCATCCCCAGAATACCCAGAGCTCTGTGGTGAGTGTATATTTATATATGTCTAACACTTTTGAGCATATTTCTTGAAGAAAGATCCATAAGCCATGTAAAAAGCATGGTGTAGTTTTTGGAACGTCTTATATTGGGCACAACTGATTCACCAGTCATTTTCTTATTTATTTATTTATTTATTTTTGCACTTGTAAGATCAGATTGTAGTAAAAAATAGATGTTATTTATCAAAAATAATTTTGGGGCTCATTTGCTGAGTCGAATTGTTTCATCCATTGGGAACGTAGGCAAAACCCCTGTTTGGAATTAATATTGTTTGCAGTACAGGCATCTTAGTTTAGAAAATCGTCTGGATTTTATCTCAATTGCTCTTTGCACAGCATGTTCTGTGCTGCAGTCATTGTAGTCCACAGAGGAAACTGCACAACATCATTAAATTTGCTTTTTCCTCCATTTTTTTTTAAAGTTCTGAAATGTGCTAAAATTTGTGAATTTCTCAGTATAAGAAAGATGGGGGAGAAGATGATTCAGGGAGTGCTTCAAGGGGGAACTGGTGGCAAGGTTTGGCATTATCTATGGCATATAGTTACTTGAGTAGGCATTATGGACATGGATTTCACTGTACTAACATTTTTTATTTTTTGTTCTTTAACTCTATCTGCAGGGTCTCTCTATTATTAAGAGCTCACTTGCGCAGATAGTCACCAAGGTATTTGTTTTTAATTTTTTGTGCACTCACTTATTTTATATCTAAAGCCAGTCTTAAGTGTGGAAGTTTGTTCCATATTCATAGGAACTTGAGCTCCCATCATGGATATTTTCTCGGATTTTTTCATCGATCTCTCTGTTTTGCTTATTGTGTTTTTTTCGCACTACTCATAGCTCAAAGAATTTGGCAGAAATTTTGTTTCTAATACTGGAAATTGCCTCTGGATTTCTGAAAATATTGGTCCTTCCTACCAGTTCCTTTAGTTTGTTGGACACTAAAGCAGTTTGAAATGACTAAGTTGAATCGAGGAATAGGGGTTTTATTATCATGAAGAGGCGAGGTTGGAATTACCAAGTTATAATACCAATTGGTCCAAAATATCATTCTAATTGGCTTGTTTTTGATTTATCATTCACTCCAACACTCCCCGGACCCAGACAAACAAAATTACAAGAAATTTTTAGAAGCTGTTGGAGCATAAATGGAAAACAAGTAGCATCTATATGACAACATGTTTCAACTAGAAACTTTTTATTTTCCTGTTCGAAGACAGAAATTCTAATTGATTTTCCACTAATCTTAAGTTGATTTTTTGATTGAATTGTTTCTGTGATGAAATCCTTTGCAGGTATATAGAACATAGGGTAGCAGCCAGCTTGAATCTACCTTTTGTTATATGGAAGATAGATGATAGAAGTCAGATGTTTGTGACAGCTAGCTGTTTGTTGCTTCCACCAGCTAAACAACAAAATCTTTACTTTGAACCTATCGCTAGATGCAACTTATTCTATTTTTACTGTAAAAGATTCTGAACTCTTGGTCTTTCTACTGTAAAGGATATTTGGTCTATGGAGACTTATTCATTTCCTGTCAGCTACTTTAATGTAGTTGAAGCTTCTAGTATATGTAGTCACTTTTGTTATCCTTATTGTATGGTTGAACTTCTTTCTGGCTTTATTTGGGTTTTGTACAAGTGGGTGGAGTTTTGTTTTAAGCTTCTCCTCCTTTTACATCTGTGGTTGAAATTCCCATGCCATCATGACTGGTAGTTAAGAGATATTGTTTATCATAAAGTGATTTGGGAGCACCAGTTCGGGTGATACGGTTCTTAACTTTTTGAAGGGATAACGTAAATCCTCCTTTTGAGAGTTGAGATTGTGACAAATATAAGCACCCTAGAATCACCCTTCACTCTCATATGGACCGTGGGATATTACTTTTGTAACGACTTACGTTATTATCTTAATAGGACTAGTCAATTTGAAGCTTTCCTAAAATCATTTATAAAGTCTAGTTTTACTTAATAACTAAGTAATGTGAGATTTAGCATCCATGAGTATATTTATAAATTATTTATTCTATGTGAGCTATTCATCTCTTTCCAATATAGGACCGAGATATTACAACTTTTGTCTCACCGCCCTAAATCTTCATCCTTATCTCTTTGCTGTATTTCATCGCTTCGTTAATTAAATGAGTTTCATCCTTTTATGTTTTATCCCTTAATTCCCGAAATATCCCTACAACATTATCCTAACATTTTACTTCACCACACCACTATGCTGACTTGGTGTGGTATATAACATTTTTGCTAATCGGTTCCCTTGGATCAGCATTTATTTAAAAAATAAAAATAAAAATTAAGGATTAATTGACATCGCCACATTAATAAAGTAAGTAGGATAAAAATGTTGTAAAAATGTTGCTGTAAACAGGTCAAACAAGCAATCCATATTCCTTAAAAGAGTCAAAACCTTTTACTTCATGATGTTCTGTGCACCTCGATCCTTTCGTTACCTCAAAACTTGGATTTTTGTTAAGCGCCATGCAAGCTAAATGTTAAGTCACCCTTCAAAGGGGGGTGGCCCAGTGAACACAACCAGCCAGCGATATGTTCAACACTTGTCTTCGAACTGTCCTTTTTAACTTTTTATTTCTTATCTGAGCCCAAGATTTTGATTCGAGCTCATTCCCCACCCAACATGTGACCCACCGACTAAGGCAGTCCTTATCCATGAGAGGCAGGGGGATGCTTTTCGGTGGTCACTCAACAGATTTTATTTTAGTTTGCAGACAAAGATTCTGCGGCCACAAATTTGGAAAAGTTAAATAAAGTGATTTTCAAGTTAGGATGAGTGTCTGCTATGGCCCTAACTGCTTCTTTCAACTTCTGCCATTTTACCTTTGCCAGAGGTTCTTCGAGGTTCTTTCTAGCAACCTTTTTTGGTTGGTCTTTGAATCGAGAACCGATATAGCGTAACATTTCGGTCCCATATTGAAGATATGAATAACTCACGTGGAATAGAATGAGTGAAGTCTAAAAGCATATATAATATATATGGAGAGGCTTACAATCTGCTGGCTTTTATTGCCTAAATATACAAAGCCGAAGCAACGGCAACCATTACAACATCAGCTACCAGCTTTTTATGCCCCAGTCCATGGCCTTCAATACCTTTATGTTCCATCAAGGCAGTGTGTAAGCTGCAATATTAACAAAAGTGATTTCAGAAGTGATCAGATAAGAAAGAAAATAGGAAAAAAAAAGAAGAAAAAAGGAACAAACACTTGGAAATGGTCATAAATATAACAATGAACTACACTCACGTCCACACTTGTATCCCGCTGGACGATTAGCGATGTTGCAGCGCTTGGGGATGGTGAGAGCAATCTCAGGCTTGACTCCTGAGCTTTTGGCAGTGTCAGAAAGCATGATAGCGCATAGACAACTTGGGTTCTGGCCTATTTTCTTCACCTGGAGGCAGCAACTGTCAGACACATCTGCTTTCTCATCTTGTGCCGCCGTTGCACAAGGAGCAAGCTTCATAGCCTCATTGTCTGGAGAAGATTTTCCACATGCGCTTGCCCCATCAACCCTTTCAAGCCCAGCCATGCTAACGACAATCACAAGCAATCCCAGAAGGCAGATTAACTTCATTGGAGCCTCCATTCCTGTATCTCACAATGCTGCAAATCCTTTCCCCAACGACAGATTTTATACTACAACTCGAGCTAAAAAGGTGGTTCCTCCAATCACCCACTTAATCCTAATATAATGGAGCTTGCACTAAAACAAAGAGAATTTTCTTATTGCAACGTCCCTTCAAATGAACTGGTCTGTGCATTATTTACTTCTTTTTAGTCCAATCAAGGTTGGTGTCTCCAATATCTTCAGTACCATCCCTTCTTCTACTCAAATCCTTCCAGATGCTACCATAAAAATGCCACAACTTTACAGTTTTTAATTATGTTTCATCAGTGTTGTCTATTCTTCTACCAACTCCACTTACTTGCCACCTCGTATAAACCCAAGACTCCTTGAGAGTTGAGATTTCTGACCTCAATGGGTAAAAGAACCCACACACACAAGAAATTCGTTGATTCTATGTCAGAATATTTACAAGGAATCGTCTGTCAAATCCCGTGAAATAATGGGGATTGATTGCGGAATTTCTTAATAAGATAATTATCAAATTTCAAAATACCAGTATATGCAAATATTATGGCTTAGGCTGCTCGAGTATTGGAGATCCCAATCCAATCCAAATAACTTGCAATGAACAAGTTTTTGAGAGCATAATTTTGTGCATCTCAGAAACCAACCGGCGAATTTGTATCCATAGCTAAGCATAAGGAAACAACCGGTGGCCGGCCAACAGAAAAGAATTGTGTTCTTATATAAAAAAAAGTTATTTCGCCGTTGCCGGGGATCGAACCCGGGTCACCCGCGTGACAGGCGGGAATACTTACCACTATACTACAACGACTTTGTTGCTGAGAGCATTTTATATATTATTTAATATTGAAAGTATACAAAGTACTTTTAAATAAATTAAAAGGCCTTCTCAGTTCTCAATCTGGCTAAGCCAAGCTAATAAGGACTGGTTCGATAATAGATATGCAACCTGTTTGGGGTCACACGGATTAGCCTGTAGCCAGTGCGCTCATTCGCAGCTGGGCAAGTAGTTGGGCTGTGCTAGGGAATGAACAAGTAGAGGTTGATTGAGTCGGGTATCTTGGGTATTTGAATATATAGGAGTCTTATGTCTATGTTATTGCTTTGTTATTGAGTTGTTATTAGTACTGTTTGGGTAGGATTCTTGCCGGACAGTTTCCGTTATTAATGTTTATTAGGAGTCTTGCTCTCTCAACGTGGCCAATGTTGACATCAAGAGTAGATATATGCAGTAGGTATCTTTAGCTTTATCTGCATGGTTATGTTATTGCTTTCAATTAGATTAGTAGAGTCCTATGTTAATGATTTATCTTAGATAAGCTTTACAGTGTTAGTGTTGAGAAAAGAATTTTCCGTATGTGGTTCAATCCTATTAAGGTCATTCATCTATTTAAAGAGATGAACATTGTTTATTAATATTATCAAAGAATTAATTCAAACCTTGTGTTTGACAAAGAATCCCAGGATCCTCTGATTTCCTACTAGATCCATTACTAGATCTACTAGATCCGTTACTAATCGAAGGTAGAGTTACTAGATCCGTTACGAAATCACATAACAGGCTGGTTGGTTTTAATGGCAGAATAGGCCTCCAGAGATGGCCTGCAATTGGCCGAAGATAATGGAGTAAGCCCACATATGTCTCAATCTTTTGCTTTAAATATTGTAAATGAGTTGAAAGGGAAAATTCATTCACAACCAAATAAATAAAAAGGGGAAATTACAAGAAATTAAAAAATAAATAAATAAAAAAAAAAAAAAAAAAAAAAAAAAAAAAAAAAAAAAACATAAAACATGGGTGGGGTAACCCAATAAAGACTCGAATACAACCAAAACATTATTTAAAAACCTAAAAATTATTGGGAATGACCATGTAATGAGCTCAGCTCAACCCATTTCGTTCTTGGCTCACAGGTTAAGAGAGGAACTACCTTAGATGGAGGTTTAAAGGGGTTGTCCAAAGGCGGATTTGTGTGAAATAGCACACCTTCTGTAGCAACAAGCAACCTTAAGAACCACAACAGGAAGATGAACATTGATGTTAGTTGAATGAAAGTTGTTGAAGAGGAGCATCATTGTGGCGTCTAGTGAGGGAGGTTAATTCCCAACGAAATAGGTTTGGTAGACACCGCATTTAGATCTGCAACTAGATCTAAGATTCTTCGCAAGCAAAAAGAGGGTACCGTCTATGAAAATCTAGTGAAAAAATGAGTAGGGAAGTCAAGGAATTACCGCGTGAGCAAAAAGGGAGCAGCGGTGGTGGTGGCACACGCATCACACTTGCGGCAGGGAATTAAGTGTGTGTGAGCATGCACTGAAGCGGGTGGGGTTTCTAGACTCATGGGAGGCTGGTAAATCTGAGGGGGTGGTGCGTGAGCGATGAAGAGAAAGGAGACACGAAAGATCTGGTTTCTAATTTGTAGAAAAAAGAAAAAGAAAAAGAGGAGACTGGAAAAAGAAGGAAGAGGAAGGAAACATGTCTTTGAGAAATGCTACATCAACTCCCAATTTTACATTTTCAAGTGTATACTTCTTGACGTGACATTGAAAATTATCATTAGATTTTGAATGAATCACTATTAAATTCGTTTAACGAGCCTTCTACAACTGTTTCATGATAATGGTCGGAGCAACTCAAACAATCAAATTTATTAAAATTATAGTTAATGGGCGTCGGTTAGGCACTGAATTAACAGTTTAAGAGGCTGCATGTTAAATAGACAATTTAATATATTAAGGCCTATTGCCCTTTGATGAACGTTTTTTAAATAGACAATTTAATAATATGTACTTGCACCAAAATTGAGAATGCATTAATTAAACGTCTATTAGAAAAATTCTAGCAGTAGAAATATAACACCTTCTCTTGCAGCTCTACTTAAATGAGTGAGGTCAACTTTACAAATCATATGTTTTCATTTAATACACCAGTCATATGGGCATTTGGTCTAGTGGTATGATTCTCGCTTAGGGTGCGAGAGGTCCCGAGTTCAATTCTCGGAATGCCCCGAGTTTTTTGTACTTTGAGCTTTGAGAAACATGCGATGGTGTTTTGAGTTGTTTGTTAATATTTTTGTTTTGAAAATAAAAAACAACTGTCAAAGACGGTTGAAAACCTTGCTCGTTTATATGTTACCAAAAGCACAATGTGACCAACAAAAACCACTGCAAGCATGGGAGACCTGCAAAAGTTCGATGACTAATTAGAAAAACCAAGACCCACATGATCTATATATATATATATGTCTGTCTGCCAGTTTTCTAGACATCTATATCCGGAGGTGTCACAATGTTGATTGATTACAAGAGATATAATTGAGAATTCATCTATTCCACCCAAGTGAGTATATAGGGTCAGTTGTTTCTTTCTGTTTACATTCCCAGTTCAAGTCTGGTCAATGGGAAACAAACTCCAAACTATAGAATTAAAGAATGCCCATGAGAAACATGAAGCATACAACTCATCACTGTTACAGACATCTCGTTACAACAAGAACTAAACAACATGACAAATCTTCCCAATATCATATACACCTTGTCTACAAAAAAACATACATAAAAGAGCTGGCTTACAGTACAACACCCAAGAGAACGAGTTCAAAAGCCCCAACTCAAGGTTCATTCTTCCACAATTAAGTCCTTTACTGGTGGGCTTACAGCTTTTTTTGTACAATCAGCAGACTTTATTCCAGTTTGAGATGCCGGCGCTATTGTGTTTGATCTTCTATCCGACCTCTCAATAGGATTGTCACAGTCCTTTTTATTCGTATCAATACTAAGGTAATCTGTTAGAACCTTCTTCACGCCTATCCCACGGTGTGGAATCTTGCTGCTAGTGACGAACGGTGATCTTTCTCCATTTGCAGGGCTGTGTCGCTGTGACGGCGAAAAGCTTGGTGTGGTGAAAGCTGTTTTATATGGAGTGCTTGAGACAGGCACTGAAAATGATGCTGGAACGCTCTTGTGAGCAATCGCACAGACTTTAGAGAGTGATGAGAATTGATCTGAATGCTTGGTCAAGTCATCCACGTATAGTAGATCGTCAATACGTGCTATAATATTAAAGGCCAGGCTCTCCAACACTCTTGAGTAGCTCTCAAGAATTGATTTCCCAACGTCCTAGATAACAGAATAAATTTGATCAATTCAATGTCAAATTGAAATTAAAAGACATTAATAACACATTTTTCTAACTGGGAAGAAAAATATCAGAACCTTGTTATATTGGATTTTGCTCATATCTAAGGTTGTCTGCGGGAGACCAGGGAATCGCTGCTTCAGGCATAGCAGAAGGCTTTCGGCTCTTTCTGCAAGCAATTCCCTTTTTTCTGCATCAACCATCAGCTCCTTTACCATTTCCCATGATGACTTTGAATTGGATCGGGTTGTATTATTGGCAGGTTTTGAGTTGGTTCTTTTGTGAAACACAAAGATTGAGGCCTCCACTCGGTTGGCAATCTCTATAGCTTGATGTTCAGAAGATAAATCAAGGCAATCAAGCAAACATTCAGGATAAAACTGGTCTGATGAAATATATCGATAAATAAAATCTCCCAAGCTGGCTCTTCCATTCTGAAACCAAGTTAAAGCAACAATTCAGCAACCGTGTTTCTTTTAAAAGTGTAACACTAGAATACATTTGGGTTTTTATACCTTTGGAAGAGCTTCCACATATGATTCGGGGACTTCCATATCAGCTAAAGAAATACTGTTGATAGCCATGGCAGCTTTTAAGATTTGGTTCGTACAATCGCGCTTGTGCTGCAACTGCTTTCTTGAATCCTCATGGAGGCCACCAGGAGGAACTCGGGGCACAGGCAACCACCACTTCTCCTCTTGGCGCTGAAGTGCTCTTCGGAAAGAGGCCGACCCATCAGCATCTGGGGCAAGAATCCCTTGGTCAACATACCAGAACTCTGTATCTATGAAACTATCTAATACTTCCTGCAAAAAGGACTTCAATTCAGAATGACCTCTTGAAACTGGATCCATTTTACAAAGTAAAAAGACTGCTCCGGAGAAAAAAAGAAAAAAGAGGAAGTCCTGCAGAGTCTTACAAGAAGCATGTTATCCAATTTACGCAGTGCTGGGAGATTCACGTAAAGATCAGAGCGGGGTCGGCAGGTCATGACCTGAATTACAATACAAAAAAACAAGTGAAATCAAGTCAATCCACTCCTACTTTAGTTTGCACTACCTATTTAACATCGAGGATTTATATGGTCCTAAAAATAGTCAGGTTAAGATTTTATTTAAACGTCCCATGGAAATTTAATGCACCAATGCGATTAATATGGCATTTGAAGCAACACATCCACTTTTTGCAATGCAGCCAAAAAGGAGAAAAATGAAGCCAAACCTGTGATTAATGAAATGGAATTAGTTTTTTCGAATTCCCAAAATGCCTCAAACCCAAATTGTTAACCTTCTTTTGAGAAGTTGACTAGCATACATAGGAGTTAACATGAATCAGAATAACAAATTTGTACTACTCTAAATAAGTTTGGGGGGGGGGGGGGGGGGGGGCATTTTGTTTCTATCGGACATTCAGACTTGCCCATAAAGCAGTAGCCAATTTGCAAATGCATCTAGCATGAGTACTTAGAAATGATTCTACCTTGCGATATGGCAGGACCAAAAAAGATTAGATAGCTATAAAAATCCATAATGGAATAATATTGTACCTCGAGTTTGCTTCCATCTGGAAATGTCTGCAAACTAGGTATCAGCTCTACAATGTAATCACTAACACATAGAAGCCAATCCATCTCCCTTCGCCACATTGCTTTCTTCTCAGGAGGTAAAGGTTCCAACCTCCAAAGCTGCCCAAATATAGTGGCTACAAAATTAAGCGAAGAATTAGAAATTAAATGCAGTAGCAGTCATATTCAAACCATAACTAACTTCCCACAGAAATGCGCTGCAAATCAATGTAGCAAGAATTAGAAACAATCAGAAAGATGGCGTACCGCAAAGATTGGTAATGGCATTTGAAATAGCCAATGCCGTGGAAACCCCATTTCCACAACCCGACATATCTTCTCCAAGCAACAATTTTGAAAACCTTTCCTTCATCATCTCAATATCTATCATCCCAAAAACCAAAATCAGATTACGTTAAATATCATTTCAACATTTTTTTGTTTGTTTGTGGCTGTATATGTATCACAGGGAGAGGGTGAGAGAGTTAAAACCTGACATCGCCGAACCTTGTTTCTTTAATTTTCTATCACCCAAGCGAGGTTTCTCTTCATCCTCAGCACCATTAGTACTCGTGCAGTCTTGTATCTCAGCTTTCAGAGTAGGCCAACCCAACGAAGGTGGCGAAGATGACTCAGAGCTGCTGTGACTCTGTTCCTCATGCCCTGTCGTCTCAGATGTCAAAAAATCACAGCTTGAACTGCTCTCGCGGCGCGCTTCTTCAATCAAATCCCCAAATGTTTCCATCTTAACTCCATTTTCCTCACACGGTTCATTCCTATCTTCAATGCCCACATTCTTTTCAATCAAACCCTCCATTACAGCTTTCCCTTCTTCAAGAAAACTGGGCGAAGCACAAAAAACAGAGTTGTTCACCACCATCCCATTATACCGAAACCCTCTCAAGCAAAGCCCTTTTGAGAAACAACCTCTGCAATAGAAATTCCGAAAAGACTTTGCTACCCAAAACCTTAAAACGCTAAACGGGTTCGGGTTACCAATGCTTCTGAGCCTCACCAATGGGAGACAAAGCTTGAGCTGTTGATGTTGTTGTTGCTGTTGTTGTTGTTGGGTTCCTTCTCTTTCTTGTTGGTGATTGAAAGCTCCATCCATAAGGCTGCAACCATGTCTGATGGTGAAGGGATTAAAAGGAAAGATACAGACAGATTGGTGGATATTTTTCTTGCGGAGGAGCTTTGCACTTCTGTTGTATACTTATATGTGAAGGGTGAAGCTAGTCATGATTACTGAAGCTTGCTCAAGCACATGACATGAAAGAGACGTGAAGAGGCTCTTCTTCCATCCTATTTATATATCTAAACTCCACCATTTTACCCTGCCAGGGCCCAGGGGACTCCCCTCTCTTGCACAAATCGCTCTGCTTTGGTTTGCTTAAACAAGGCCTTTTAAAATTGATAGGTGTATTAATTATGGTGATGTCGTTTGAAAAATATAATAAACAAATGGTCATGGGAATCGTGTAAGCGACGGATCTGTCAATGATGTCTACCAATTTTAATCTTCATCAGGTTTATTTACCTCTTAAGAAGCTCTTGATAAGGAGTTAAAATAACTAGATTACCCTTGCCTTGACCATACCAAACGATGGCCATTCGTTATGTGCTTAGGCTATTATGGTCTTTCCGGTTTAAAAAATTATGCTTCTGCTCCACTTTGTCTGTCATTATGTATTTTGCAAGTCATCTTAACATAATGTAAAAACAAAGCATGGAAATGTGAGCTTTTTTTATTTATTTATTTATTTATTTTTTTTACCTATTTATTTGCTTAATATAAAGAAAACATGAATAGAGGTTCTTTGAAGGGTAGAAGCAAATCTTTGTTACAAAACAGATGTTTACTTTCTTTCTTTGAAGTGTTTTGACATGACATAACCTTTTATAGTGTATTTTGGTGAGCTTGCATTTTAGAAGATATTTTGTATAGAGTTGGAATATATTTGCTTATTTTGAGAAAATTCAAATAAATGTAGTCTTATAAAAAAAAAAAAAAATTTTTAAAAAAAAGTAGCAGAGTGGACACTCTGACCACTTTAATTTATTTTTTTTTTTTAAAAAAAAAAAATAAAAAGTTACTTCCTATCCCTATAAAAGTTAAATATATGTTTTGCCAAAATATTTATACAACAAAGTAACAATACAATTTGAAAAGTGTTTTTGTGTTTGAACTTTTGTTATGCATTTAATTCGATTGTGTATGAATTTTTTGTTCATGCATTTACCTTCATGTTTCACTGAGTCTACGAGTAATGCTACGAATAATGCTACATATACTCTAATATTTATTGGCATAACTTTTAAAATTATTATTGAATTTTAAATAATTTATTATTAAATTTTAATCTATGAGAAGAAACTAAAAAGTAATTCTAAAAATAATGTAACTTTTAAAATTATCATTGAGAATGATGTGGCTTTCAAAATTTAAAATTCAATGATAATTTTAAAAGGCACGCCATTTTTAAATGAACACAAAAATAATAAAAGAGTGACCGGAGTAAAAGCGTGTACCATTTCTTAGCTGGGTATTTTTTTTTTTTGGTTTGGGGAGGGTGCAACATTTCTTGGCTCCTAGAATAGAAACAGAATAAAAAGAACTAGCAAGGATAAGAGAGAAGCCGAATTTGGTTGGCTGTGAACAAGCCGCTGTTTCATAGTAAAAGGATGTTTTGTCTTAATTTAACGGGGAATTCAAAGAATCGCAGGCCATTTTGGCGAATTGGGAGGTAAACCCGGCCTCCTTCACTGAAATTTGTCCTCTTCTCTCGATACAAAATAAAATGCGATAATTATACTTAGCTCCCAATTTACTCTTCAATTTGCAATTTCACCTCGATCAATCTTAGATTTTTTTTTTTTTTTGTTTACATGACCTACATGTAATATATAATATTTTTATTATAGTCCTCTTAAAATTTATTAAAAATACTATTATACTCTTAATTTTTTTTTTTTTTTAAAAAAAAAAGCCAATGGGAGATGAGCTCACAAGACTGGGATTTTTTTTTTTTTTTTTAGAATAAAAATTAACGAAAAATCATAACAAAATAAGACATTACGACTAATGTAGCAGATTGGTAGGGTAGATTAAACAAATTGAAAGATAAACATTACAAATAAAGGTAGTAAATTGAGGAGCGTATATGTAGTTTTCCCTACTAAAGTTAGTGCACTCAAGTTTAATAACACTGCTTTTATTCCTGAAGAATAGAGTCCCTTGGGACATCATTTTAGGGTTTTAGTGTGCAATTTGAATATTTAAAGCAGGCCTGTAGAAGTTTCTCAAGTTCTTTTCCTATTGCTCCGAGTATGCACTTTAATTATGTTACATTTGGCACAAAGGAAATTCTAACTTTTCAATTATACCCCTCTTTACCTTTTTTTTTTTTTTTTTTTTTTTTTTTTTCCCTCCCCTTCTTGGTTCAGCCCCATGGCCCATAGTTTAAACTAAGGATGCTTCCCAAGCACAAAAGAGAAGAGTAACCAAAAAATGAAGAAAAGCCACTTTAAGAAAAATAAAAATTGTTATTTTCTGTGACCAAAATGTGGAGCCATATATAGCACAAAAATAAACAAATAACTTAACAAAACATTAAAGAATGATGAAGAGAAAGACACACACGTTTGTAAGAAAGAGTTGTAGTTGGGATTTCATAATAATATAAATATCCCGGTCCCATATTGGAGATAAATAAATAGCTCACATAGAGTGAGTGGTTTATCAGAGATAGTCATCCCACATTGCCTAATTACTAGGTGAAACTGAGCTTTATAATGGATTCTAGAAAAAGTTTCAAACTGACTAGTCCTTTTGAGATGATAACGCAGATGTGACTAGCTTTTTTTATCCTGAGTGATAACACAGATGTAACTAGCTCTTTAGAATGTAGTCTTTGTTTTGTAACTTTCCTTGCAAGGCTTTTTATCTTTCCAAAAGATAGCTCACTGGTAGACTGGTTCCACTTTAATAATATGATCATGGTGCCGGTTGTTCCAACTGAAAACACTAAGAAAGGCTCCCTCCAACGGCTGCCAACTTGTTTGCTGATGTGGACTGCTGATTTGAAAAACCGTAGAGGGAAAGGCTACTCGATATATATTCATACTACTTTAGTTTCGAGTTGTTGCTGACTGATTTCTTTTGTAAACTTTATGTATACCCCCTCGACCCCGGCCGCACCATTTCAATTTTTGAAAGACCAGGCCAGGCCCTTTCTTGCAAATAACTAGTAAAATGTGTTTGGAGATTTTAATGGGTTTGCTTCAACCTTTGCACAACTGTACAACGTTGCTGGTTTGAGTTGTGGTATATATTTAATGTGCAGGCTCTCAGATATATTCGCCCAATGGCGTGATAGAAGTAAATGAGAAATGCAACAATTTTAGCTCCTGTTTCGAAATTTGAATATCAGCTGAGACACTGACAACACTGAACATTTTTTTTTTACCATGACAAATTGTATCATTTTCACTTTGGCACTTTTCCACCAACATACCAACTATGATAGTAATTGCCAGAGAGCCATCTTGGAGCCTACTTGTCTTATTTGTTGTTCGTATTATTATCAATTCGGACAATAAATTATTTAAAATCCATATCTAAATTCCAAAACATTCTTTCTCTCTCTCTCTCTCTCTCTCTCTCTCTCTATATATATGCTAACATTAGGGGTGACAATTCGTGTACACATGTCGAGTTTATGTCGTGTCGAGGTATGAGTATAAGAGTATATAGATTAACTCTAATTCAACACATTTAATTAAACGTGTCAAACTCCTAAACTCTAACACTCTAATTTTATATTGAGTTCGTGTTAAGTTTGCGGGTCATGTAAAACATTGCCGACCATTATGTAGCGTGTCGAGTTCAAGTAATGTCGAGGTATGGGTATAAGACCATATATGTCAACCTTAACTTGACCTATTTAATTAAATGGGTAAAACTTAAAGTTGACAAAACGGGTTATCGTGTTGGATTCGGGTCGATCCCGTTGACTCGCCAACCTAAACTCGACACGACTAGCTAAACAAGTTGACGGGTAAACCCGTTTAGCTAATCGTATCATAAATGGGTTGATGGGTCATAAATGTGTCATAAACAGGTTGACATGTCATAAACGCGTTGGTGGGTCAACCCGTCAACTCGTTTAGCCTAAACCTTAACCCTATAACTTTGTGCTGTATTCGTGTCAAAATTGCCAACCCTAATAAAACTCTTGAATCTTAACCTTTTAATTTCATATTGAGTTTATTTTGAATTTAAGAGCGTGTAAAAAATTGCTAATTCTAGCTAACATCCATCTCTAGCAGTATGAGTTAAAGTAGCTACTCAAAAAGTGACAATATCTACTTTAACTACTAGTTATCTTAAAAACACTCCAACAATAATTTCTACCCCACTCTTTATTTTCTTTAAATAATATTTCTTAATATTTTTTTTATTGTTTTATTTTCTTTCTCTCTCTTCCGTCCTCAGCCCCAACTGGCCAACCCCATCAAACCCACAACCAAACCACTGAAACCAGCCTTGCCCACCCACACCCAAGACTCAGAACAAATCGATGGTGGCTGGTATGGTTGATGGTGGCTAGAGCGGTCGATTGTTGGTGGTGCGGTGTAGTGAGGTAATTTGTCCTAAATTCAACATTTTCTTTGCTTCTCCTTGGTGTTTCTCGGCAAACAAACGAGTAAGAATGGTATCGGTGTTTCTATACCATATGGTGGGCGATTTGACGGTGGGGAAGCCGGATTCAACATTTTCTTTACTTCTTCTTGGTGTTTCTCGACAGACAAACAAGGGATTGAGAATGGTATCGGTGTTTCTGTACTATGTGGTGGGCGATTTGACGGTGGGGAAGCTGGAGATTGTGGAGTTCCTGGAGACAATGACGGTGGAGTCGGCCAGCAACGCACGTAGACGTCGTCGACATCTGGGTCGTCAAGGACGGTCTCATTCGGCTCTGGAGCTTTGGGAGGCTCGGTCGGATCTCGGCTTCGGCGCTTAGAGAGGAGATCGGTGCCTATTCTGAGGAGCGGCGTCAACGCAGAGAGAGAGGTGTCGGTGTCGGACCTCGTCTTCTCCGGTGGGCGAGAGAGAGGAGTGAGAGAAAGAGGGAAGAGAAAAAAACAATAAAAAAAATAGTAGATATGTAAATAGTGAATAGCCAATAGTGATTATTTACTGTTCATGAAGTTAGGAAAAAAGTTATAATAGCTACTCTGCTGGAGGAAGAAAAAGAGATAAAAATAGCCAAATTTAACTTTTCGATTAAAATAGCACTCCTGCTGGAGATGCCCTTAGTAGTTGGATATGAATTTTTGTATGAATGTTTTCCAACCACTCAATATGACACGATAATTCTAAGCCCAGCATACCCAAGAAAGAGTAGGCCTTTTATCATTTAAGAACCAGGATGGGCCGAAAATGGGCTTACAGAGACGGCCTGCTTTTAGATTGAAGGGTAGAACCTGGGCTTCGAAAAAGAAAAGGAACCCCACCGGGCCACCAGTGCATCTGAGAGGAATGAGCTTCACGCTATGATATAAAGGGCCTGCTTTTAGATGGAAGGGTTCAACCTGGGCTTCGAAAAAGAAAAGGAACCCCACCTGAGTGTGCGTCTGATAGGAATCAGCTTCACGCTATGAGATCAAAGGATTCGCAGTTGGGCCTCTGTGGCCCAGGATGCGTAGGCATTCCCAGACTTGTGGTTCTTGGCATCTTGCAAAGCACACTAAAAGATGCCCTTGATGCGGCATTGAGTGGCCCATGTGTCACAGCCACTCAGGCATGAACTAGAATTTGGGCCTCGCTTTGAGCCCAAAGGTTATGATCTCTTTTTAATGACAAAACACTCAGGAAGGAAGGAAGGAAAGCCCGGACGTACAGAACCGGTTTATATTATAACCTATTCCAGTCAAGAATCAAGATTACGCCTGCGCCGCCGACCCAAGTGGACCGACAAAAATGTTTCTTTAATTCTTTATGTAGTAAGCTTTGAAAAAAAGATAGGTTTTCAAATTACATCATGCCTCGTGGAAAGACAAGTAGTGCTTGTTATTTCACAATGTTGAAAATGTAACGAAAGTTGATGGAAGTTAAGTGAATTTTTTCTTAAAATAATTAAATTCCTACACGTGGCTGATGCCATCTCAAGCTCATTTTCATGATATTAGAGATCATCGATGACCTATGATCAACCTTCTACTTTTTCTATTTAAGGATTTTCATGTCTGGGATCCGTACTGCCATCCGCCTGTTTTAGAAGATAGTAAACAATTAATATGGCTGAAGAAGTATTGTTGTTTGGTGTGTGGGCAAGCCCTTTTAGTAGCAGAGTGGAGTTAGCTTTGAAACTGAAAGGTGTCCAATACAAATACCTGGAAGAAGATCTTAACAACAAGAGCCCTTCGCTTCTGCAATACAATCCCATTCACAAGAAGGTTCCCGTGCTTGTACACAATGGAAAGCCTATTGTGGAGTCCCAAGTTATTCTTGAATACATCGATGAGACCTGGCAAGGCTATCCCCTTTTGCCCAAAGATCCTTATGAGAGAGCCATTGCACGTTTCTGGGTCAAGTTCATTGACGACAAGGTAATTAATTATCTTTTCGATCTCTTAACTTAATGTTTGTCTTCAAAACTATTAGAATATTAATCAAAATAATTAAATTTATCTTCTTTTTTATAAGTTTAAGATTTTTAAATAATTCTTGATTTAACGTGTTATCATAACAAAATTTCTGAATTCAAACCATGTCTTTATACTTGGTCTCCGATTTAAATTTAAAATTTTATAATCTACCAAGAGAAATTGATCAGTTTCGACTGCTTTTCGTTTTTCAGTGCTGGCCGGCTTTACGGAAAGCTTTCATTGGCGAAGAGAAGGGCTGTGAGAAGGCCGTGGAAGAAGCATCTGAGGTTCTTAAGTTTCTAGAGAAAGAACTCAAGGAAAAGAGGTTCTTTGGAGGAGAGAGTATTGGAACGGTAGACATTGCCGCTAACATCATAGGTGGCTGGCTTGGAGCTTGTGAAGAAGCTACGGGGGTAGAGTTTTTTACAAGAGAGAAATTTCCCAAGCTTAGCAACTGGATCGACGAGTTTGTGAGCAACAGTATTATCAAGGAAAATCTGCCTCCCAGAGACAAACTTGTTCCCTTTTTGCGATATCGCTTTGAGAGCGTCAATGCTTCCAAATAGATAGAGTTCACAGCTGGTGCCACTCACAGTTGGTGGAAATCTAGTGCATAATAATCTACCACTGTAATAAATTGGGCATCTCGATGATCATATGTGTTTGCAATTTCATTTTGATTTGTGTGTCGTGATATATATCATCATGTACGCTTGTTTGTGAGCTGCTTGGCTGGTCGGACGATGTTAGTCTTGTTCAATTTGTGGAATTGGCAAATGCATCCAACGTGAGGTCCGGTACTCTCTCTCTCTCTCAAAAAGAAGAGAAAAAAAAAAATCTTGTCTTCCTTTTGTTTTGTATTTTTTTACTTTTTGGCATATTGAATGCGCATGAACAATTGTTTCATGCAATTGGGCAAAATGCCACGATAGGCATCGGACTCAAAGAGTGGCGTGTTTTCAATCTCTAATGTTCATTATATCGTTTCAAATAGGGCTGGCAATTTTGACACGATCCGACAATCTGACACGAAATTAGTGGGTTTGAGTTTACCTTAAACGGGTTTGGATCATAAACGGGTCGACCTGTTTATGACTCGTTTATTTAGGCTTGACGGGTCATGTTACGGGTCACCCGCCAGACACGATTATGATTTTTTTTTTTAAAAAAAAAACAAAAGAAAATGTGATTCAAACTCATATAAAGACTTTTTTTTTTTTTTTTATTCTTTTTTTTCAAACAAAAGAAAGTGAGATTAGCCATTTAGCCTATGACGTAGAGAAGGAGAAGGCTGAGAAGCATTAAAGGACAAGGCTGAGAAGCATTGAATGCCACTGCGCTCAAGGAAATGAAAAAGTATTTTGAAAATAGAAATGACAAGACGAGGAAAGGCATCACTCTTCACTCAATAGTCGATCCTGCTATAAGATCGCACGGCCAAATCTTTTTTTGATTTTTTCTTTGAACAACATGCGACGTGTGGTGTGTGCTGCGTGGAAACAGGCCAAATGGCCCTAGGTAGAGTCTATAGAGAAGAGAAAACACCGAAAAAAAAAAAAAAATAACAAAAAAAACCCTAGCTTCAGCCCGCCCCCTTTTCTTCTTCCTTCTTCTTCCTCCTGCTAGATGCTTTCTCTATGCTCTCCACACGTTGCCGACATCGCTACCAACGTCGCTCTGTCATCGTCATCGTCGGACGAAGGAGAGCGCTCGAGGCGAGCGGCATCCTTGGCCCACTGAATCAACTTCTCCACTTCATTTTCTTCATCCCAGCAGCATCATCATCATCATCGGAGGAAGATAACTTGGGATTCGTAGGAATTCCGTGAGAGCCCTTGAGAGCAACAAATCTGGTAGAGAGCTCATCTTCGTTCACACTAGACGTGGTTGATTTCTGAGAGTTTTACGGTGGAGATAAAGAATGAGAAGACAGATTAGGGAGGATAGAGGGTTGCGATTTGAGGGCTTGGAAACGACCCATTATGCTAAACGGGTTTCACGGGTCGTTTCAGGTGACTCGTGAAAATGGTCGGGTCGAGTCGTGTCGTGTCTGGAGCTCTGACCCGTTAACGTAAACATGTCGTGTTTGGGTTTAACTTAAACGGGTCGCGGGTCTTCAAGGGTCGTGTCGGGTACCCGTTTTGCCAGCCCTAGTCTCAAATCTATTTGTAGCTTTGGAGATTGTGGGTTGATAACACAACTTAATAATTAAACGTCGTCTTTGTAATGACTTGTTTTTTACAAAAAAACGTAAGTAAAAATTCTAATTTTTACGTGTACGTCATTACGACATCATCAAAGTTAAATAATTGCCAGCGGAATATATATTTTTTCTTAAACACTTAGAGAACATAACACGTCAAAGCTGACTAAATTACCACATTATATTAAAATACGATCCATGTGTGCTAATATAATAATACACTCCAAGTAAAACATATGTGCCACATCCAGCACTTAATAATATTTAACCATTGTTCTTAACTAATACATGCAAGCCAACATATTAAATAATACATTAACAGAAATATTTCAGTAGTCTTGATCTTCTTTCCAACCTACATGAACTCGCATGTGATTGTGGTTAACACCATAATCCCATACTATCGAAATAGTGAGTCAACTGCATCCCATAATATATATAACGACATATTGATACATTTAACAATACATAATATTATAACATGATGTATGATGGATTCATATGCACAGTCTTATTAACACTTCTATATTCGCAATCTCTCATTACTTAACGTAGATGGATAGATAGATGACATGAGACTTTAACACATGATACAATCTTATCATAGATAGATGAATAGATGCCGTGAGACTCTAACACATGATACGGTCTTATCATCGACGTGGGTCTTTTACCATCTCCGGTCTTACCATAGATAGATGGATGAATAGATGCCGTGAAACTTTAACACATGATATGGTCTTATCATTTAGATGCCGTGGGTCTTTTACTATCTTCGGCCTTATTATAGATAGATGGATGACTAGATGCCGTGAAACTTTAACACATGATATGATTTTATCATTTAGATGCCGTGGGTCTTTTACTATCTCCGGTCTTATCATAGATAGATACCATGGACTTTAACCATCATTTTCCCTCATTAGTGCCTTGAGTCTCTTACCAAACCGGTCTTATCATGAGAATACAACCTTCGGTTTCTGCCTCAGGACACTAACCCTTAGTACTTCTTATTAACAGGTTCATATATCATAACAATATAATATGCAATGCCATTTATATCGCATACCATATAATATCACAACATCATAGTAATCAATATCACTGTATAATCAAACAAACCAACATCACCACATAATTAAACAAACTACACTCAATAAGTATTTTAGTAATACTCACTTACACATATACTTAAACCTAAACAATTTCATATCATTAAATAAACCTATATATCACTACATTAAAGAACTTAGTATCATTCTCAGTGAGTGAAATATTCATAGTTATTTCCTTGCTTCAGAGAAGTGTTCACACAAATATTAACTGCAATATAATTTAATACCAATAACAGTGAATTAGTACAATCTACTAATAAACTCATATTAACACTATTTTCATTTTTATCCTTCAAACCTTAACATAATCTTTAACATTATTTAAACATAATAATGGTATATAAAATGATTTAATTATAATGTCACATCTTTTATACGAGCATTATAATAGCATTTAGAAATAATGACCAAAATACCATTTTCATAAATATGGTCATTTTCACTTTTAAATCACCATAGCCCATTATCTCTTTATAAATATATCAATTAATATAACTAACTATCACAGTTATAAAATAATTCTAATTTTATACTTTTATAAAATTGAGTAGAATAACAACATTAGTATATTAAATGCCTAATAGTACTTTAAAAGCATTTGGGCGGCGTAACAACGCTTTTCGTAAAAACATCATTTTTAATCGGGCATCACAACGGCGTGTTTTATAAATCATTTGTGCCACTTGAAAAGCCTTGATTAAAACACAACTTAAAAACATTAGATTTATTTAACAACACCTACAAAACATTAAAACTAAAACCTTATTTAAAACTTACCAAATATATCACTAGGTGATATATTTTGTATTGGCATTCGGTAGAGGGAGAAAGGAGGGATTTTTACTTTTCTTTCTTTTTTCCTTGTTTTTACGAGAAACATGTTAAGGATATGATCCCGGACTCCTCACTTCCAGCTAACAATCGAGACAAGTCTGCAGCAAATCATGTTGCAGACAATATGGAAGTAGCAAATCCTGTTGCATGTATAAAAGGAAGGAAATAATGCCTCATGCCACTATTATAAGGAAAGTCCACGTACCGGATCACATCCACAAGGAAAGGAAAGCGCAGGGCTAGCTGGATGCTTCCATATCAGGCAACTATACTGATATTAAGAAGGGTCATTTCCAAATATACTAAGGCTAATATTCTTCATTGTAATTATTGTTTATTTTTCATTTTCTTCTCAACTTACAAGCCTGTATTTATACTAAGAGCTTTGTCTCATTGTAATTCATTCAAAGTGTAATACAAAACACCTTTTGTTTTAAACTTTGTATCAGAGCCAATATCGTTGGCTAACACCTATTTTCGATCCATTTTTCCTTCCATTGTTTCAATGGCTTCTGCAAGCTCCTCAGCAGTTTCTGCATCTCCTTTTGTTGTCCCAAACATTACTTCGTTGGTGACATTTGTTGGTGACAACCAGACTTGAGGGTCCAAACTACATGAGTTGGACTACTCAATTTGCTCTTGCCTTAAGCACACATGACCTTTTAGGCATTGTTGATGGCTTAAAAACTTGTCCCTCCAAATATATTTTTGATGCGGAGGGCAAGCCCACATCGACCATTAATCCAGACTTTCTGGTATGGCAGAAGAAGGACCAGTTTGTACTGGCTTGGCTTAATGCCACTCTCTCTGAGAAAGAGTTGTCCATGGTTTATGGACTCACCACTGCCCAACAGGTTTGGGCACACCTTTCCAAGAGATTTACTCCCACTTCCCGCACCCGAATCACCAACCTCAGGCGTTAATTGCAGACAATCAGCCAAGGATCCAAGTCTTGCACGTATTATCTCCTCATAGCCAAAAATTTAGCCGATCAACTTCCTACCATTGGCAAAGGAGTTGACGATGAAGACCTGATTTCTTATGTCATTGGAGGTCTCAATTATAATATTTTTCTAAGTATGAGTTCACATAATTACAAATTAAGCTATTAATAGTAAACAATTAAGCTATAAGTATATTTACATAATCATATTTACAGCTTAATTCATAGCTCACACTCACATGCACATAATTTTTATTAATATTTATAGCTTAAGTATAATTTATAGCCAGGTTCATATTTTATAAGCTAGAAGCTTATGATTAAGTATAATATTATTTAGTACCTAATTATATAAATAAATTATTAAATTATACATTATACAATGTCAAATAACAAATTGTAATATTGCATCATACGAACATATGATAAATATTGTCATAGATACTTAGGATTTATATGATCATGATATGATTCAACATGAACGAAAATAATGACTAATGCTACGTATCACCTTTGTGTCTCCCCAAAATTAATGTGGCTTTTAAAATCATCATTGGATCAAAATTCAATAGTAGTATATCATAATTTCAATGGTGATTTTAAGAGCCACATCAATTTTGTGAGAACAAAAGGGAAACACAAAGGTAATATATATGTAGCCTGCCAGTAGGATAGAGGAAAAGTGGAATCGGATATGAAGAATTTTGAGAGAAAGGTTTTTGTCAACTTGACTAAAAACCATAGCATGCTTCTTATTTATACTGATGTACAAGGTGTAGATACAAGGTAAGAATAACAAGGAAATTTGCGCCTAGTCTATAAGAGTACAAATCCAATTACAATCAATTACAAGAAAGGAAAGAATTAGACATGGAAAGAATGGACGTGCATAAGTCAAGTCTTGGACTGCACGTGTAGTCGTGTAAGGAAGTCCTTGAGCAGCACACAAAGGTCTTGGACAGTGCGCATGGTGAGGAAGGAAAGTTTCTGTGAACAGTTGGAATATGGATGCATATCTTCAATATTCCTTGCTGAATTGGGAGCCTTGATTGCAGGGACACATACTGGAGTAGGATCTGTGATTGCAGTAGATTCTGGATGCTTATGTGTCACGGTATAGGCTGTGATCATGGCTGGATCTGATACTGATACGGGTGAATTGGCAGCTGCTGATGAGGCTGCCAAGGTGGAGGAAGCAGCTGCTGAATCAGCTGTCAAGGTGGAGACAGGATGTACACTAACATCCTCCCGCAAGCTGATAGGGGGAGCAGCCACCAACAGCTTGTTCTTGAGAAAGGAGAAGCGGGCAGAAGACATACCCTTGGTAAAGATGTCGGCCACCTGATCATGAGTAGAGATAAACCGGATGGAGATGTCCCTATTAAGCACCTTCTCACAAATGAAGTGGTAGTCCACCTCGATGTGTTTAGTACGGGCATGGAAAACGGGATTTGAGGCAAGGGCCAAGGCACTGAGGTTGTCACACCATAAGGTAGGAGCAGCTAGAAGAGGAATGCACAGCTCCTTGAACAGCATCCGAAGCCAAAACAATTCAGCGGTGGTGAGTGCTAAGGAGCGATACTCCGCTTCGGTGCTGGAACGAGAAACGACGGCTTGTTTCTTGGCACTCCAAGATACCAAACAATTGCCAAGAAAGACACCAAAGCCAGATGTGGAGCGACGATCATCAGGGCTGCCTGCCCAATCTGAGTCAGAGTAAGCCTGCAAATGAAAGGAACCAGGCTTGTAGAGAAGGCCATGATCAGCGGTGTTCTTTAAGTATCGAAGAACCCTTTTAGCGGCTGTCCAGTGAGTAGTGGAAGGAGAGTGCATGTGCTGGCACAACTGGTTCACGGAGAAGGCAATCTCAGGCCGAGTGAGAGTACAATAGAGGAGAGCACCAACAACCTGGCGATATTCAGTGAAGTCCGGTAGGGGATCCCCATCAAACTTGGACAATTTAGCTCCAGCTGGGCAAGGGGAGGTAGCAGGCTTAGCACCAAGCATGTTGGTGCGATGCAACAAGTCCCGGATGTATTTAGCTTGACATAAATGGAGAGAATCAGGACAGCGAGTAGCTTGAATGCCCAAAAAGAAACCGAGAGGGCCCAAGTCCTTCACAGGAAACTTCTTTTGCAGTTGAGTAATGAGAGCAGTAAGAGCATGCATGTGGGTACCTGTAAGAACAATGTCATCAACATAGATTAGCATGTACACCTTAACAGCACCATGGATGAAGATAAATAAGGAGGAGTCCACCAAGGAGGCAGTAAAGCCAAGTTCCAGCAGTGAGGATGATAGGCAAGTAAACCAAGCCCGTGGGGCTTGTTTGAGTCCATAGATGGACTTTCGAAGTCTGCATACAAAGTCAGGGTGTTCGTTGCTAACGAACCCTTGAGGTTGCTCCATGTAAACCTCTTCCAAAAGGGTACCATGCAAAAAGGCATTGGAGACATCCAATTGCCTAATTGGCCAATTAAAGTGCACGGCCATAGCTAAGATAATTCGGATAGTGGAAGGTTTAATAACCGGACTGAAGGTGTCCGTGTAGTCCACACCACTGAGTTGTTCAAACCCTTTGGCCACCAACCGAGCCTTGAACCGATCAATAGAACCATCCGGCCGTTGTTTGATCTTGTACACCCATTTATTGCGGATGACATTGTGCCGAGGAGGGCGGGGACAAAGTGTCCAGGTGCCATTACCCACTAGAGCATCAAATTCCTGAGACATGGCAGTCTGCCATCGAGGGTCAGTGACTGCCTTAGAGAAACAAGAAGGTTCAGCATCAGGTTGGGCAGCAAGGAAGGCAGTCGGAGGATGTTTGGTATGACAGAGGAGTTGGTAATCAGGAAAAGGTTTCGGCTTCAAAGAACCAGTGCGGGAGTGAGTCACCATAGGATGACTGGGAGGAGGGGGCACAGCAGTAGGTGAAGGAAGGGATATAGAAGAGGGGACAACCTCAATGGTAGGGAGAGGTAAGGTAGCAGCTGGAGTCAGGGGAGGCGCTGCAGGGGTAGCATTGGAAGGAGGAACATTAGAAGATGCAGAATCTGCACTGGTGGAAGAGGAAAGGGAAGGTTCAAGGGGAGGAACCGGAGGTGAGGGTGTGGACAGAGGAGTGCTGTCATGTGGAGCCAAAGCCTCTGAAGCAGAGGTATTGGTAGTAGCTGATGGGGAGCAAATAAATGATGGAGGAGCAGGAAAGCTTACCGGGAGCAGCAGAGGAGAATCAGATGATGCATTGATCCTGGAGGGCAGCTTCAACGCGGCATGTTCCTTTGCAGGGAAAGAATGCTCATCAAAGATGACATGGCGTGAGAGATAGACCTTATCAGTGAGGGGATCAAGACACCTATAACCCGCATGACTATATCCCAAAAAAATACAGGACTTAGATCGGTATTCCAGCTTGTGAGAAGTGTAAGGTCTGAGTAAGGGAAAACATTTACACCCGAAAACTCTAAGGAGGGAGTAGTTTGGATGTCTTTGAAAAAGCTTCTCATAAGGGGAAGAGTGATCTAGAACAAGAGTGGGTAGCCTATTGATTATATAGACCGAGGTGAGGAAGGCATCGACCCAATACCGGTTGGACAAACCACAATGAGCTAGGAGAGTGAGCCCGGTTTCAAGAATATGCCGGAGCTTTCTCTCAGCCAAACCGTTCTGCTGAGATGTGTGTGGACATGTCTTTCTGTGAAGAATACCATGCTTGGATAGATTCTGCTGAAAACGAAGAAAAGTGAATTCACCCCCTTCATCTGATTGGAGTTGCTTAATTTTGCAGCTGAATTGTGTTTCAACTAAAGTTTGAAATTTAATGAATGAGTCATAGGTTTCAGATTTGGTATGCAGAGGGTAGAACCATGTATATCGACTAAAGTCATCTATGAAGATGATGTAATACTTACAACCACTTATGGAAGGGACAGGAGATGTCCACAAATCAGTGTGCGCAAGTTCAAGAGGAGACATGCTAGTGCGAGTGGATGCAGAGAAAGGGAGCTTTCTACTTTTGCCTAATTGGCATGAATCACAAAACTCAGTTTTATTCAAGTTCTCATTAGATGTAGGCAATTTATGTGCCTTTATTACACGAGAAACATTATTAAAAGAGGAGTGGCCTAGCCTATAATGCCACACGGATAAGGAAGTTCTCAAGCCTAGAAATGCGGTTAGCAAGGGTTTGAATTTTGATGAAGCATTCTTGAACCGCAGAGGATACAACCCGTTTTCACTCCTTCCTGCCAGGAGGATTGCATGCGTCTGAAGGTCCTTCACAAAAAAATGAGTAGATGTTAGCACAAAATAACAATCATTGTCTTGACAGAATTTTTGGATAGACAATAATTTAGCTGCAGCATGTGGACAATGAAGGATGTTTTTAAGGTGAGAATCAGAATGAGGAGAGTGAAGGATGGCTAAACCAGTGTTCTCTATGGCAAGTCCTCCTCCATTGCCGACTGCTACTGTCTCATTTCCCGGAAATGGTTGCTGCTGAAGGGACAGATTTTCCAGCTCGTTGGTGATGTGGGAGTTGGCTCCGCTGTCAGCAAACCACTGCTGATCATCATGGGTGTTGTTAAGGTGAGCCACCATGGCTGACAGTTGAGCCGGGAGATGTCTTCCCTGGTATGAATGGTCCATTCTGTGGAAACAATCAAGGGCCTGGTGACTAGTTTTGCCACATATTTGGCAGGGAGGCCGAGCAGCTGGAGGAAAGGTGCCATTAGCATGAGGAGAAGGTTGCTGTGGAGAAGCAGAAGAGCCATAGCTTGAAGAGCCCTTTGTCTATCCAGGGCGTGGAAAGTACTTTCCAGGAGGATGCATCTTCCCTTTGCCTTTCCAGGATGAAGGGTTCTGTCTAGGAGGGCCACCAGGACGCTGCATGAAGAGTGCAAAATTGGAAGAATCCTGCACTGGTGTTTGCTGTTGGTTGAGCAACTTCTCGTGGTTGAGGAGCTCATCCTGGAAATCTGCAAAAGAAAGAGGGTTATCCCTTGTTGCCAAACCATAGGATGTAACAAAGGCATTGAATGTTGGATTGAGCCCGCTGATGATGTAGGATATCAAGTCTTCATCATCAGTAGGCCTTCCTATCACAGCAAGCTGATTTGCCCATCCTTTGGCCGTTTTGAGGTATTCAGCACAAGACTTAGATCCCTGGTGAAGGCTTTGAAGTTGGCGCTTCAGATGAGAAATTCTGGACCTGGATTGGGATGCAAACCGATTGGCTAGTGTGGTCCAAACCTGTCGAGAGGTGTGAAGACCATAGACACTAGCAAGAACCAACTCAGTGAGAGTCACATTGATCCAGCTAAGGAGGCATTGATCCTTCTTAATCCAAATAGAGTGTAATGGATTTGGGACTTCTTTCCCTTCATCATTAGTCAGGAAAGGAGGAGGGCAGGGTTCAGAACCATCCGCAATGCCCATCAACTCATGGCCTTTCAGTATAGGAACGATCTGAGAGAGCCAGAGTAAGTAGTTGTTTTCATCCAGTTTGTAGGTTAAAAACTGGTTGAAATTTGGTACCACAAAGGTGGTAGTAGGAGCAAGAGCATTGTCATTGCTGCTAGAGGCCATTAGGAGGTTATTGGAACAAGAGAGAGGTGTTGAGCGGAAGTGAGGGAGAAAATCGAAGAGGTGTTAACCTAATAAGGCTCTGATACCATGAAGAATTTTGAGAGAAAGGTTTTTGTCAACTTGACTAAAAACCGTAGCATGCTTCTTATTTATACTGATGTACAAGGTGTAGATACAAGGTAAGAATAACAAGGAAATCTGCGCCTAGTCTATAAGAGTACAAATCCAATTACAATCAATTACAAGAAAGGAAAGAATCAGACATGGAAAGAATGGACGTGCATAAGTCAAGTCTTGGACTGCACGTGTAGTCGTGTAAGGAAGTCCTTGAGCAGCACACAAAGGTCTTGGACAGTGCGCATGGTGAGGAAGGAAAGTTTCTGTGAACAGTTGGAATATGGATGGATATCTTCAATATTCCTTGCTGAATTGGGAGCCTTGATTGCAGGGACACATACTGGAGTAGGATCTGTGATTGCAGTAGATTCCGGATGCTTGTGTGTCACGGTATAGGCTGTGATCATGGCTGGATCTGATACTGATACGGGTGAATTGGCAGCTGCTGATGAGGCTGCCAAGGTGGAGGAAGCAGCTGCTGAATCAACTGTCAAGGTGGAGACAGGATGTACACTAACAGGATATAGGAGATTTTGTTGAAGGAAGTCATGTAAATCAAAAATATTAAATAGAGAAAGAATAAAGAAATATGAAAAAGTATTATTGAAATGAAATAATGATAGCTAGTGAATAGGTAAAATAATGAGGCTGCTGGAGTTGCTTTAAAAAAGTAGAACACCAGAATAAAGGAAATTAATTTTTAACTATTTTGACTAGTAAAATTTGGTGAGACTACTAAGAATGTTTACAATATTTGACAAAGTTTGTAAAGAAAATCCAGGAACACCTTTTTAGCATTATAAAAAAGTATGAAAATATTTTGTGTCATACTTTGTCAAGAAAATCCAGGAACACCTTTTTAGCATTATAAAAAAGTATGAAAATATTTTGTGTCAGGTAGACTGCTTTATAGTTTATGCATGAATGCTGTTTACAAACCTTGTATTTTACGTTTTGATAATTGAAAGAAAATATAATGCTATTGAAATATAAAATGGAGAGTGGAATAAAGAAAATAAGAACAAGAATTTTACGTGATTTGGTCTATGACCTACGTCTACAAGATAATGTCTAAAAGGCTATATTATACTTTTATTTCTCTTTATGAATTTACAATATAAATGATTTCTATTTATAGGAATATACGAAGAATACAAAAAAGGTACAAAATTAAATGTATTCAATTCTAATTTGATTATAATAAATTACAATCAAATTGTATAATTTCATATATTCTACTACTGTATCCGATAACAATTATATGGAGAATATAAGAGTTCTGCACCGGAAGCAAGCCAAATTCATGACAGATTGTTTAGTCCTGCTCTTGAGTAGTCTGAGAAGAGAAGACTTGAAGAGGATTCCTACATGTGACATCATCTCTTAGCTCAGTTTCCTGATAGAAGAGATCATCAATGACCTATAGGGTCAACGTTCTACTTAAAGAATTTGCCATGTCTGCGATTCAGCCGGCCGGACTCCCCACCTGCCTGTTAGATAATTAAGTTCGACCAATATTATTATAAATAGCCCGACGTAGAAACACATGCAGTAAAAAAACACTTATTTTCTCATGATATTAGAGATGATCACCAATGACCTATGATCAACCTTCTACTTTTGTTTTTTAAAGGATTTTCATGTCTGGGATCCGGACTGCCATCCTCCAGTTTTAGAAGAGTAAACAATATGGCTGAAGCGAGCCGTCGTGTAGCTTTTCCCCGGTCAAATAAATGAATATATTTAATAATATAATTATTCACCAAAAAATAAGATTAAAGAAAGAAAGAAAAGATCCACTACGAAGGGAAAAGGTTTTAGGCCTAGAGACTTCCTTGGTTAAAATAACCTCTTCGATCGTTGCTTATAAAAGGGCATCAGAGACCCCAAAGGGAGCCAACACCAGAAAATAATTCAAGTGAAAGAACACAAAGCGTGACAATTAATGGCCGAAGAACGGAAGAAGTGTTGTTGTTTGTTGTGTGGGTGAGCCCTTTTACTCACAGAATAAGGTTACCTCTGAAACTGAAAGGAGTGGAGTACAAATACATTGAAGAAGATTTAGGCAACAAGAGTCCTTTTCGCTTCTCAAATACAACCCATTCACGGGAAGGTTCCGGAGCTCGTACACAACGGAAAGCCTATCGTGGAGTCCCTTGTTATTCTCGAATACATTGATGAGATGTGGCAGGGGTATCCCATTTTGCCCAAAGATCCTTACGAGAGAGCCATTGCACGTTTCTGGGCCAAGTTCATAGACGACACGGTAATTATCTTTTGTCTTAGCTTTCTTAATTCAGTTGTAATGTTTGTACTGTAAATGCATTTTTTTTTTTTTTTTTTCAGTACGTCCCTGCAGGATTGAAAGCTTTCTTTGGCGAAGAAAAGGGCCGTGGAAAGGCCGTGGAAGAAGCATCTGAGATTCTTAAGTTTCTAGAGAAAGAACTCGATCAAGTAAAATAGGTTCTTTGGAGGAGAGAGTATTGGAATGGTAGACATTGCCGCTAACATCATAGGCTTTTGGCTTGGAGCTTGTGAAGAAGCTTCGGGAGTAGAGTTGTTGACAAGAGAGAAATTTCCCAAGCATAGCAACTGGATCGACGAGTTTTTGAGCAACAGTGTTATCAAAGAAAATCTGCCTCCCAGGGACAAACTTGTTCCCTTTTTGCAAAATCGCTTCGGGAGCGCCTATGCTTCAAAAAAGATGAGTTTACAGCTAGTGCCATTGCATTCACAGTTGGTGAAAATCTAGTGCATAATAATCCACGATTGTAATAAATTGGGCATCTCGATCATATGCATGTGTTTCTAATTTCATTTTGGTTTGTGTGTCATGGTATATACATCATGAATTAGGATCCTCTACAATTTCAAAAAAAATTTTAAATTATCAAATTATGTGAATTCAGGTCATTTTTTTTTTACATCGAAGAGCATGAAAAATGCTACAGATTAAAGATATGACATATTATCGAGGCAACAAAAAAAAAATAAAAAAATAAAAAATAAAAAATAAAAAATTCTAAAACGCTTTTTATTCACTTTTGAAGAGATGCTTCTTCTTTACTAAATCAAAACACAGTTTTTTGTTCAAAGCTTTTATATAACATAAAGTGTAAGAATCTGATAAAAATATACTTAATTCTCATTGTTAATATGTCACATTTTTAATATATAGCGTTTTTCATGTCGTTCGATGCATGAAACAACCTAATTTGAGAATCTACAATTTTAAAAAAAATTATAAGAGATCCTGATCCATATACCATCATGACTCTTGTTTGTGAGCTGCTTGGCAAGCCTGGCAAAGCCCGTGCATATTATGACCATTTGTTTCTTTTGGATTCGTCTAAAGGCTTTAAATATTTTCCTTTTTCCTTTTTGCAGTTCGAGTCTTGCAAATTTATGTCAATAATAAAATTTATCAACTGTAAGGCTATAAATGAACAAAGCTAATTGTGATTTCGCTCGAGCTCGGCTTGGTTAAGCTTAGATCGTGCTCCACCTTCTCTCTCCCCCACTGACAACCAACGTCAACCATGAGCACCACCAAGAACAAGTGTACCACCGACAACTGGTTACCCAGCAACTCCAACACCACTTCCGGCAACCACAAATTTCAATTTTTTTTCCCAATAAGCACCTCTCTCGTGATCTTCCAGCAACCGGGTGAAATTGAGTTTTATAATGGATTCTAAAAAAAGTTTCAAACTGAATAATCTTTTTGGGGTGATAATGCAGATGTAACTAACATTTTTTTTTTTTAATAATAACGCAGATATAGCTAGCTCTCTAGAATGTAGTCTTTGTTTTGTACCTTTCCTTGTGAGGCTTTTTATCTTTCCAAAAGCTAGCTCTCTGGTAGACTGGTTCCACTTTAATAATATGATCATGGTGCCGGTTGTTCCAACTGAAAACACAAAGAAAGGCTCCCTCCAACGGCTGCCAACTTGTTTGCTGATGTGGACTGCTGATTTGAAAGACCGTAGAGGGAAAGGCTACTCGATATATATTCGTACTACTTTAGTTTCGAGTTGTTGCTGACTGATTTCTTTTGTAAACTTTATGTATACCCCCTCGACCCCGGCCGCTCCATTTCAATTTTTGAAAGACCAGGCCAGCTGGCCCTTTCTTGCAAATAACTTGTAAAATTTTGTGTTTGGAGATTTGAATGGGTACGTTGCTTCAAGCTTTGCACAACTGTACAACGTTGCTGGTTTGAATTGTGGTGTTTAATGTGCATGATAGAAGTAAATGAGAAATGGCGTGATAGAAGTAAATGAGAAATGCAACAATTTTAGCTCCTGTTTTGAAATTTGAATATCAGCTGAGACACTGAACTTTTTTTTTTTTTTTTTGAGGCTACCATGACAAATTGTATCATTTTCACTTTTCCACCTAACATACCAACCACGTTAGTAATTGCAAACATGAGAGAGCCATCTTGGAGCCTACTTGTCCAAACAGAATTTAGACAATCTGCCCATATGTTCGAGCTTATACGCTATATAAAGACTTTTTATCATTTGTTGTTGGGATTACTAACAATTCGGATAATAAATTATTAAAAATTCAAATCCAAATTCCAAAACATTTTCTCAATATAGCTCTCTCTCTCTCTCTCTCTCTCTCTCTCTCTCTCTTTGCTGCCATTAAGGGTGACAATTCGTGTTCGCATATCGAATTTGTGTTGTGTCGAGATACGAGTATAAGACTATATAAGTCAACTCTAACACTTTAATTTTATATTGAGATCGTGTTGAGTTTGCGGATTATGTAAAAAATTGCCAACCATTATGTCGCGTGTCGAGCTCAAGTAATGTCGATGCATGGGTATAAAACCATATATGTCAACTTTAACCTGACATATTTAATTAAATGGGTAAAACTTAGGGTTGACAAAACAGGTTATCGTGTCAGGTTTGGGTCGACCCTGTTGACCTGCCAACCCAAACTCGTCACGATTAGCTAAACGGGTTGACGGATCAACTCGCCGGGTTGGCGGGTAAACCCGTTTAGCTAATCGTGTCATAAATGGGTTGATGGGTTATAAATGTGTCATAAACAGGTTGGCGGATCATAAACGCGTTAGCGGGTCAACCCGTTTATAAATGTGTCACTAAACGGGTCAACCCGTCAATTCATTTAGCCTAAATCCTAACCCTCTAACTTTGTGTCGTGTTCGTGTCAAAAATTGACAACCTTCGTAAAACTCTTGAATCTTAACTTTTTAATTTCATATTAAGTTTATTTTTAATTTAAGAGCGTGTAAAAAATTGCTAGTTATAGCTAACATCCATTTAGTAGTTGGATATGGATTTTTGTATGAATGTTTCCCCACCACCCAATATGAAACGATAATTCTAAGCCCAGCATACCCAAGAAAGAGTAGGCCTTTTACCATTTAAGAACCAGGATGGGCTGAAAATGGGCTTACAGGGACGGCCTGCTTTTAGATGGAAGGGTTGAACCTGGGCTTCGTAAAAGAAAAGGAACCCCACCTGAGTGTGCGTCTGATAGGAATGAGCTTCACGCTATGATATCAAAGGATTCTCAGTTGGGCCTCTGTGGCCCAGGATGCCTAGGGATAGTGGTTCTTGGCATCTTGCCAAGCACACCAAAAGATGCCCTTGCTGCGGCATTGAGTGGCCCATGTGTCACAGCCAATCAGGCGCTGCGCCGCCGACCCAAGTGGACTGACAAAAATGTTTCTTTAATTCTTTATGTAGTAAGCTTTGAAAAAAAGACAGATTTTCAAATTACATCATTCCTCGTGGGAAGACAAGTCGTGCTTGTTATTTAATTTCACAATGATGAAAATGTGACGGAAGTTCATGGAAGATAAGCAAATTTTTTCTTAAAATAATTAATGATAATTAATCATCCATGCACTGTGCTTGAGCAGTCGGGAAAGACGATTCCTACACGTGGCCGATGTCATCTCAAGCTCATTTTCATGATATTAGAGATCATCAATGACCTATGATCAACCTTCTACTTTTTCTATTTAAGGATTTTCATGTCTGCCTGTTTTAGCCAGAAGATAGTAAACAATATGGCTGAAGAAGTATTGTTGCTTGGGGCGTGGGCAAGCCCTTTTACTAGCAGAGTAGAGTTAGCTCTGAAACTGAAAGGTGTCCAATACAAATACTCCGACGAAGATCTTAACAACAAGAGCCCTTCGCTTCTGCAATACAATCCCATTTACAAGAAGGTTCCTGTGCTTGTACACAATGGAAAGCCTATTGTGGAGTCTCAAGTTATTCTTGAGTACATCGATGAGACCTGGCAAGGCTATCCCCTTTTGCCCAAAGATCTTTATGAGAGAGCCATTGCACGTTTCTGGGTCAAGTTCATTGACGACAAGGTAATTAATAATCTTTTCTCTTAACTTAATGGTTGTCTTCAAAACTATTAGAATATTAATCAGATAATTAAATCTATCTTCTTTTTATAAATTTAAGATTTTTAAATAATTCGTGATTTAAAATGTTATCAGAACAAATTAAAAGTTCTGAATTCAAACCGCGCGTGTCTTTATAGTACTTTATCTCCAATTTAAATATAAATTTTTCTAATCTACCAAGAGCTTTTCGTTTTTCAGTGCTGGCCGGCTTTACAGAAAGTTTTCATTGGCGAAGAGAAGGGACGTGAGAAGGCCGTGGAAGAAGCATATGAGGTTCTTAAGTTTCTAGAGAAAGAACTCAAGGAAAAGAGGTTCTTTGGAGGAGAGAGTATTGGAATGGTAGACATTGCTGCTAACATCATAGGCTATTGGCTTGGAGCTTGTGAAGAAGCTACGGGGGTAGAGTTGTTGACAAGAGAGAAATTTCCCAAGCTTAGCAACTGGATCGACGAGTTTGTGAGCAACAGTGTTATCAAGGAAAATCTGCCTCCCAGAGACAAACTTGTTCCCTTTTTGCGACATCGCTTTGGCCTTTAATTTGAGAGCGTCAATGCTTCAAAATAGATGAGTTTACAGCGCTGGTGCCACTCACAGTTGGTGAAAATCTAGTGCATAATAATCCACCACTGTAATAAATTGGGCATCTCGATCATATGTGTGTTTGCAATTTCATTTTGATTTGTGTGTCATGATATCTTTCAACATGTACTCTTGTTTGTGAGCTGCTTAATTGGCCAGCTTGGGCAATTTGGAAATGTGATAAAATTCATGAAAGTAACTCTAGTTTTAGCCTGGTTTTATGTGACCCGCTTCCTTCGTAGATACCTTATTTGGCAGTAGAAAAAGTTAAATTTCCATATCCACTGACCTCCCTTTTTTTTTTTTTTTTTTTTTTTTTTTTTTTTTTTTCAATTACTTTATTTTCCTACCATTCTCCAAAAAAGTCACCCGGAGTAAAAAGATTAATTGATAACATAAAGTATAGAGAAGAGAATTTTCTACGAAAGAAACGTAAGTTCGATCAAAAGCATTTGTAAGGAGTGCAATTTGAAAATGTAATAAAATTCATGTTTTCATAAATTCATGTGATTATTAAAAACGCAGTTAAACGTTTGGCAAAATCGCAGGTTAGGCTTTTAAAATACTGCGTTTTAAAAAAAGTACCCCATGGCCTGCGATTTAAATAAGCACTTTTCTGCGTTTTCAAATCGCAATTTTTAAAAAACGCAGTTTCCAAACGGTTCATTTTTTGAATTTAGTTTAAAATCGCACTTTTTCTATACGAAAGCACAATCTCAAACGCACCCTAATATATGAGGGCCCTCGAGATTCTCCTGGCTAGTAATTTATCAGTCTTCGAATTCTTGCATTTCGGGTGATATCTCGCTGCCAACACCGACCTTATGACACCAGATTGTACATGGGCTGAAAATAGGCTCATAGTGAGGGTCTATTTTTATATCGTAGGGTTGAACCTGGGCTTAGAACAAGAACACCTTTTTTAAATGGGGCTTTCAATATTTGTCAAAGTTTGTCAAGAAAATCCCCGAACACCTTTTTAGCATTACAAAAAGTATGAAAATATTTTATATGTGAGGTAGACTGCTTTATAGTTTATGCATGAATGTTGTTTCCAAACCATGTATTTTATGGTTTGATAATTGAAAGAAAATATAATGCTATAGAAATATAAAATAAAAAAGCAGAATAAAGAAAATAAGGATAAGAACTTTACTTAGTTCGGTCTATAACTTACGTTCACAAAATAAAGTACAAATATCTACATTATACTCTTATTTCTCTTGAAGAATTTACAATATAAATGATTCTTATTTATAGGGATATAAGGAGAATACAAAAAAAAGTACAAATCAAATTGAATGTATTTAATTCTGATTTGATTATAATATTATAATCAAATCGTATAATCTCATATATTATCCTACTATATCCAATCATAATTATATGGAGATTATATTATTGATCTAACAATAAGGATATTAACAAGAAATCTACACGGGAAGTGTTAAATCATCACTCATCTCAAAAGCTTAAACTAATAATAAGTGATAAATTTAATCACTTAATCAATACTCTAACACCCCTCTCAAGTGTAGACCCAGACTACCTTTTAATGGATGATGGCTAACGTGGAATATTTAATTGAAATGTGACATAAATAACGAAGTAAATGTTCAAATTCAAGATATTTGGCTCTGATACAATATTAAATTACAACTTATTCTAAAAACTTAAGCTAATAAACATGTACAAAGATAAATTTAATCACTTATAATCGATAGTTTAATCAGAAGCAAGCCAAATCCATTAATGATTGTTTAGCCCGGCTCTTGAGCAGTAGTCCGAGAAGAGAAGAGGATTCCCACGCGTGACATCATCTCTCAGCTCAGTTTCCTGATAGAAGAGATCATCAATGACCTATATATAGCGTCAACGTTCTACTTATTAAAGAATTTGCCATGTCTGCGATTCGGCCGGACTCCCCACCTTCTTGTTAGAGAAGAGGGACCAATATTATTATATAAATAGCCCGACGTAGAAACACATGCAGTACAAAAAAACACTTAGGAAAATAAAAAGGCAAGGATGCACGAATCAAAATTTTCCATATTCTAATAGATAAGGCCTTAAGGGAGCCGTCGTGCATGTAGCTTTTTCCACGTACGGTCAAATAAAGGAATGTATTTAATAATATAATTATTCACTTAATCAATGTTTTTACATGAAGCAAACCAAATCCTTGAATGAGCTGTAGTCCGAGAAGAGAAGAGGATTCCCACACGTGACATCATCTCTCAGCTCAGTTTCCTGATAGATCGAAGAGATCATCAATGACCTATAGCGTCAACGTTATTTCTACTTATTAAAGAATTTGCCATGTCTGCGATTTGGTCGGACTCCCCACCTGCCTGCTACACGACGGCGTGTAGCCTCTTCCCCGGTCAAATAAAGGAATGTATTTAATAATATAATTATCCACCAAAAAAGATTAAAGAACGAAAGAAAAGCTCCACTACGGAAAAGATTTTAGGCCTGGAGACTTCCTTTGTTAAAATAACCTCTTCGATCATTGCTTATAAAAGGGCATCAGAGACCCCAAAGGGAGCCAAGCACCAGAAAATAACTGAAGTGAAAGAACACAAAGCGTGACAATTAATGGCCGAAGAAGTATTGTTGTTTGGTGGTGGGCGAGCCCTTTTAGTCGCAGAATAGAGTTAGCCCTGAAACTGAAAGGAGTGGAGTACATTGAAGAAGATTTAGGCAACAAGAGTCCTTCGCTTCTCAAATACAACCCCATTCACGGGAAGGTTCCGGTGCTCGTGCACAACGGAAAGCCTATCGTGGAGTCCCTTGTTATTCTGGAATACATTGATGAGACGTGGCAGGGGTATCCCATTTTGCCCAAAGATCCTTACGAGAGAGCCACTGCACGTTTCTGGGCCAAGTTCATAGACGACAAGGTAATCATATTTTGTCTTAGCTTTCTTAACTAAGTTGTAATGTTTGTATTGTAAATGCCTTCTTGAGTTTTCTTTTGTTATTTTTTCAGTACCTCCCCGCAGGACTGAAAGCCTTCTTTGGCGAAGAGAAGGGCCGTGAGAAGGCAGTGGAAGAAGCATCTGAGATTCTTAAATTTCTAGAGAAAGAACTCAAGGAAAAGAGGTTCTTTGGAGGAGAGAGTATTGGAATGGTAGACATTGCCGCTAACATCATAGGCTTTTGGCTTGGAGCTTGTGAAGAAGCTTTGGGGGTAGAGTTGTTGACAAGAGAGAAAATTCCCAAACTTAGCAACTGGATCGACGAGTTTGTGAGCAACAGTGTTATTAAGGAAAATCTGCCTCCCAGAGACAAACTTGTTCCCTTTTTGCAAAATCGCTTTGGGAGCACCAATGCTTCAAAATAGATGAGTTTACAGCTGGTGCCTTTCACAGTTGGTGAAAATCTAGAGCATAATAATCCTCCACTGTAATAAATTGGGCATCTCTATCATATGTGTTTGTAATTTCATTTTGATTTGTGTGTCATGGTATATATCATCATGACTCTTGTTTGTGAGCTAGCTGCTTGGCCAGCATGGGCAATGCCCGTGCATATTATAATTAAGCATTTGCTTATTTTGGATCCGTCTAAAGGCTTTAAATATTTTTCTTTTTCCTTTTTCGAGTCTTTCAAATTTATGTCAGTAATAAAATCTATCAACCGTAGATTGTAAATGAACAAAGCTACTTGTGAACTTATTCGTATTCGGCTCGGTTAAACTTAGATCGCGCTTGACTCGATTATTAAATGAGCTGGTTGTGAACACGAACTGTACTCGATTATTAAACGATACATACTTGTATAAAACTCGGTTCGGTTAACATTCGCCAACAAACTCGTATAAGGCTTGACTCGTGTATATATTATTATTATTATTATTATTATTATTATTATTTGGATGAATTAAAACTATACTAAACCAAACACAACAATACAAACGCTCTAGTAAAAACTAAAAACAAGGGTTCCAACAGGAAAAACACAACTAGCTACATAAATAGCAGCTAAGAACACAAACAACAACTAGCTGAAAGAATTCAGCAAACAACAAAGCTACAATTCAACGTCTAAACAACAAAAATCTACTACTGTAAAATTTTGAGATTGTACTTAGGAGGAAACTTAGCTAGAATCCTCATCTTGACTTCCCATTTTATCTTGGCTAGAATCCCCTCTTCAGTCTTGGAAGCTCTTCCAAGTAATAGAGCATTCATCTGCATCCACAAGTGGTATACTGCAGCACCAAGACTTAGCTTGCAAATACTAGTCTTCAAGCTCTTTCCTTGTAGACTCGCAACACTCCAATGCACAACCATATCCCAAACATCCGGAGGATCAACCACCAAACATTCAGCTATAAGAGATCTCCATATTCTCTTGCTAAAACTGTAATCAAAGAAAAGGTGGGCTTGATTTTCTTGTCTATCCTGACAGAATAAACACAGACTATCACCGGTGTACCCCCCCCCCCGCACATCTTCTCTTTAGTAACTATGGCATCTCTAAAAACAAGCCAAAAAACAAAATCATGCCTAGGAATAACAGCAGGAAACCAAACAATTCTGTATCAATCCACCACAGTGTTAGAGACAACCCAGCAGCCCAACGGCTAGTAGCCGTTGGAGACAACACAAGCTCCAGACTTGCTGCACATCATGTCCATTCAGCAAGTTCTCGAATCTCTTCTTTCCAAATCAGTTCCCCAAATCATGCAATCCCTCCAATCACGAGATTCAACCAGCGTGCTACGCAAGGAGTATCTCCTCCACACTCTGTCACTCCTCAAATCCTGGAACCAGCTGAGGCTATCAACTATATTAAGGAAGTTCCCAATCAGTCCAGAAAATCCTGTGCTTTGACTTACCATACTCTACCTATGTCAGATTTGAGTACGCAGCAAGGCTGCTCTCTCTCAAGGAAATTTACATCAGCAAATGGCAACATTTCCTGAATGCATAACACCTAGAATTCTCTGTAATTAATCACCATTTATTCTTTCTATATTTGGTTTAGTGTATGTATATAAAAGGAGCACTGCTATCCTTGTAAATTTAAGTTGAGAAAATACAATATACCTTCATTATTTTCATGGTATCAGAGCCTTAGGCACGCGCCAATCCAACATCCTCCATGGCCTCTTCAACCTCATCTGGTTCCTCCTCATCATCCTCATCCTCATCCTCCACCACCACCACCATCACTGCACCCTTCATTCCCAACTTCACTCAATTTATCTCGCTGAAACTCGATAGCAACAATTATTTGATGTGGCAGTCTCAAGTTCTGCCAGTTCTACGCAGCAATGACCTCTTAGGCATTGTTGATGGGACAGAGCCAAGTCCTCCAAGGTTTCTAACCAACGAGCAAGGCGAGTCCATTGTCAATCCAGAATATACACTCTGGAACAAAAAGGACCAGTTCATATTGAGCTGGATCAATGCCACTCTATCTGAAGCAGTTTTGGCCACAGTATATGGTCTAAATACTTCCAGGCAGGTTTGGTCTGCCTTGGCAAGCCGCTTTGCTTCCCAATCCCGTTCCAGGATTTCTCATATCAAAAGACAACTACAGAGTCTGAAACAAGGTTCCATGACCTGTTCAGATTTTCTCAGAGCTGCAAAGGTTTGGTCTGATCAACTTGCAGCAGTATGGCGTCCAATTGATGATGAAGATCTGATATCTTACATCATCAGTGGCCTCAACCCCACGTTCAACTCATTCATTACTTCTTACATATTTATCACTCGTGACAATTCTCTGACTTTTGAAGAATTTAGGGATGAACTTCTCAATCACGAAATGCTGCTTAACCAGCAACAGGCTGCTGCTCCTGATCCTGCTACTTTTGCTTTGTTTACCCAAAGAACAGGTACCAAACCACATCAACTCCATCTGAAGGGCAAGATGTCTCAGCACTTCAACCCTAGAATGCCTCAACAGTTCAATCCCAGGTTCCCCTCACGTGGGCAGAATCCAAGGTTTTCTGCAAATAACCTTTCTGGAACTCAATATTCAGCAACAAACTTCACTGGAAATGGTCCCTCTGGCTACAGACAGCGTACTGACAACCCCAACTTCCACATTGGTGAAAGCTCCACTCAAGGTGCTACCTCCAACTTCAACAATTCTGTTGATTCAAACTTCAACAAACCTCCTCGACCTCCATGCCAAATCTGTGGCAAAACTAGTCATCAAGCATTAGATTGCTTTCACCGGATGGACTTCACCTATCAAGGAAGACATCCCCCCTCGCAGCTGGCTGCAATGGCTGCACAAACCAATGCTATCAGTGAAGATCCCGAATGGTTTGCTGACAGTGGTGCCAATGCCCACATCACCAACAATCTGAACAACTTGACCATCCAGCAGCCCTTTGAAGGGACTGATACAGTTGAAGTAGGAAATGGATCGGGCCTAAATATAGACAATGCTGGTTCAACTCTTATACACACCCCCAACTCTGTTTTCCATCTTAATAAGCTTCTTCATTGTCCAAATGCATCTGCCAATTTAATTTCCATTCAGCGGTTTTGTGTTGATAATCACTGCTACTTTGTACTAACTGCCTCTCATTTCTTTGTGAAGGACATGATCACCAAGGCCATCCTCCTGGCCGGCAAGACTGAAAATGGCCTCTATCCTATGCGGTTCAAGGGGAGTTCATTCAAGGCTCGACGGGCTTTGGTAGCTTTGTTAGGAATAAAGACCTCCTCTCTTATTTGGCATTTCCGATTAGGACATCCCTCTAGTGATGTAGTTTCTAGAATTGTCAAATCTTTCAATCTTCCTGTCTCCAATTCTGTTTCCAATTCTAATAAAATAAGCCTTTGTGATTCATGTCAACTTGGAAAGAGCAAAAGATTACCATTCTCTGCATCTAACAGACAAACTATCACTCCTTTGAGCTTAATTCACACTGATATTTGGACCTCCCCAATTACCTCAATATCTGGTTACAAATATTATGTAATTTTCGTAGATGACTACTCAAGATACACATGGCTATATCCACTTAAAACCAAATTAGAAGTCTATGAATGTTTTGTTAAATTCAAATTACTTGTGGAGAAGCAATTTTTTTCCCCCATTCAACAGCTCCAATCCGATGGAGGTGGTGAATACACCTCCTCATTCTTCCAATCATTTCTCACTCAAAATGGGATCATCCATCGTAAATCCTGCCCATACACATCTCAGCAGAATGGACTTGCCGAAAGAAAATTAAGGCATATCCTAGAAACTGGTCTCACACTTTTAGCTCATTCTCACTTGTCAAATAAATATTGGGTGGATGCCTTTCTCACTAGTGTTCATCTCATCAATCGGCTGCCAACCCCCACTCTCAATAATGACAGTCCATTTCTTAAATTGCATCACAAGGAACCTAATTATCAACAGCTAAAGGTCTTTGGTTGCAAATGCTATCCTTTGCTCCGCCCTCTTGGCCTCCACAAGCTAGAATTCAGGTCCAAGCCTTGCATATTCCTTGGATATTGTCATGCTGGCTACAAATGCCTTGATCCCATCACTAACAAAGTTTATGTAACGCCCCGCCTTTTACAAAAAGGCGTAAGTGAAAATTTCGATTTTCACGTGACATTACTACAACATCAGAGTTATAAATTGGTAGCGGAATATAATTTATCCAACAGACTTGGATTAAATAACACATCAGAGCTTTTAAATTAAATACCTCTAGACATTCATTAGAAAATACTTAGAACAAATACATGGAAACAGGTGTCCATAGTGACACAAGAGTATACATGGAAATTATTAGCAATCTTGTCAACATAAAATGCTATAAACATAGAAGACTACAAACAAAATACGAACTATGTATCTTTAACTTGAAGACCACTCGAGCTCTAATCTTTGTCTATAAACCTGCACCAATGTATATATATATATATAGAAATAAAAACACAAAACAATCTAAGTGAGTCCACTGTTTCCCATAATAATATGAATGCTGATTTATTTAATAAAATACCACTTAATGCAAATATGGTTTTATAGTCACGTATATACGCAATATATAAACCGTGGTAGCTAATCACAGTCATATATTAAATGTATACCTAACCATAAAACAGTAATATGACAGTTTTAAATGCAAGGCTTAATTATCAATTTTATGCACTCCTCTCGTGAAGGAACCAACGGTCCGGATTAGCGTGTCACGGGAACCAACGGTCCCAGTTGGTAATACCATCAACACCCCAGCTGTATTAGCCAACTCTCACATTTATTAGTTTGTTACTGGAATCCAAAGGTCCCAGCAGACTATGAGCCAAAGGTCATAACCCGTTTAATTAATTAAGTGTCACGGAAGCCAAAGGTTCCACTGGCAGCCATCACCCCCCCGCTGCATACCAGCTTTGTTATTAACCATTTTAGTTAAAAATAGAAAACATGTAAGAACACATGCGCAAACAAATAAATAAAGCAGTAAACACAATATCATGGAAAAATCCACCAGCTTCGTTCTCAGTAAGTATAGAGATACTTACAGCCTTTTGGTGCAATTCTCATAATAGCTCATATTCTGCAATAAATATATGTTTGTACACAAAGTGTTAACATTAATACTCGTGAATATTAATTATATATATATGTATATTAACATGAGTTTAAGGAACTCAATATCATTGTCATAATTTTTAATTAAACCATATAACAATATTAATTGATTATCTTGGAAGTTAATTTACAGATCTTTTAACACCCAAAATCATCAACAAACCCGAACACTTCTCAATACACCACAAATTTGTACCCAAAACCCATATCATTCTGCCAACTATAAAAAAAAACCACAATTCAACTCAGCTAATACCCATCAAAATATAGCCATCAGGAGTCAATACCCATGTGTCCAAAATACTATAATCATAACCAATCCAAAATATCTCAGAACCGAAACCTCTCCTGCCAACACACACATAGCCGAAACCAACAAGGTACCCAATATCACTATTCAGTTAGGACACCCACAAGAACAGAGTATTCCCCAGGCTTTGAACTATACGGGTTCTACTCATGAGCCATCATCAACCAACCAAGAATACTACCCACAAATTGAAATACTCAGATTTAGCAAATCCATTTCAAAATCAACATCAAATTATAATCCATAATACCCATTCTAAATCAGTCCAAAACAGGGAGGAAAAACCAAACACGGTTCAACCGTGATTCAACAACAACAAAATACCCATCAATTCAACAAAATCTTTACACTAAATACAAACCAGAAATTCACCATAAATCAAATGGAAATCTCAAGAATTTACCTAGCGAATTTTTTTGTTCAAAGCTAGGGAAAAACCACCGGAAAATCGCACTCCTTGTCACCGGAAAATCGCCACTGGTAGTCGCCGGATTTCCGGCCAGAACCGCCGGAAATCGCGCCTGGGATCGTCACCGGCAATGACCCACGGAGGATCGGCTCTGGGTCTCGCCGGAGAGTCGGGTTTCAGCCCCGGTTCTTCTGGGTTTCGGATCCTCCTGGGTCCGACGGGTTTTCTGGCTCCACTGGAAGCTTGGCCTCCGGTCGGGTCTTCTCCGGGCTTCTCCCGGTTTCACTCTCAGCTCCGGTCTCTCTCCCTCTCACGATCGGCGTCTCTTCTCTCTCTGATTCTCTCTCTCCCTCTGTTTCGGCCTCTCTTTCAACTCTATCTCTGACTCTCTCCCTTTGTTTCCCTCCATCTCGCCGTCTCTCACTCTCTCACTCAATCTCCTTTGTCTCTCAGATTAAAGAGAGTAAGGAAGGAATGAGAAAGAAGGAGAAAGGAGAAGAAAGAAAGAAGGAAGAAGTGCGTGAGTTTCATAAAGGGAAGGAGAGTCTGTTAAATAGGCAGGCAGGAAGTGTGACGTGGAGGAGAATGACGCAGTGGGGCTGACGCAAACATTCATATCTTATTAGCAAAGATATAGATTAAGTGAATCTGTAAAGATATTTCATTAATGATATTTTTATATCGGGTCTTTACCATTTAATAATTCATTAGAATATAATTTTAAACCTGTTTTGAATCTAATTCGTTTCATAAATAATGTTAATTTTTAAATAACATTATTATACGGATAATATTATTATACAAAATAAAATAATATCTTGTACAATAAATATTTCAAAATAATATTATATATTAATAATATTATTCTACAAAATATTCTCGTATAATAATATTAGAGATATTATTATTCCAATCAATTTACTAAATATTTAGGTTTTGGAACAGATAGCACATAAAGATGCAATTTATCAGAATAATGTCGATCAAGCAATTAAAAGTGTGAATTGATCGCCATAGATCTTAAATTCTATTTAAAACACCTTGTCTTAAAATCTGGGGTATTACAGTTTACCTCTCCCGACATGTGGTCTTTGATGAGCTCTCCTTCCCTGCAAAGGATGAGGTACCTTCTCAGCTGCCCTCTCAGGTATGTGCTACTAGTGATCTGCCCTTTACATTCCCGGTAAGTCCCTCCCTGTCCACTTTGCCTGAATTATCACCACCCTCACCCACACACTCTGCAGATGTGCATAATCACAGCCCTGACTCCACTCCACCATCTACCAATGCTACTTCCCTAACCCCTACCTTGCCCATACCTACAGACAATGACTTGTTTGATTCTTCTCCAGATATATCTTCCTCATCCATACCTCCAGCAGACACATCTCCAGCATATCCTACTTCCCAAACCCCCACCTTATCCATATCTCCAGACAATGCTGCCTCTCCACTCCTTTCACATTCCAATCCCACTACCTTATCCCCAGTTACAGCTTCGACTCCTGAACCACTTCCATCTTCCTCATCTGTTGCTATTCCAACAGTCCACCCCATGACCACAAGATCTAGAACAGGTTCCCTCAAACCAAAGTCCTTTCCTGGTTTTCACCTTTATCATACCACCCGCCATCCCTTTTTATCCCATCACACCATCCTTCAGGAGTCTGAACCAACTTGTTTCAAGAAGGCAGCAAGTGATCCACGATGGCAGCAAGCCATGGCAGAAGAATATCAAGCCCTTATCTCCAATGGTACCTGGACACTTTGTCCTCCTCCTCCAAATCAGCATATTATCAGTAACAAATGGGTGTACCGGATCAAGCAAAAACCTGATGGGTCCATTGAACGTTTCAAAGCAAGATTAGTTGCCAAAGGTTATGAGCAGCAGTGCGGAATTGACTACACTGAGACCTTCAGTCCAGTGATCAAGGCTTCCACTATTCGTGTTCTACTGTCCTTAGCAGTCCAATTTGACTGGACCATAAGGCAATTGGATGTCTCCAATGCCTTCCTTCATGGCTCTCTCACTGAGACAATATTTATACATCAGCCTAAAGGATTTGTTGACACTGACAATCCTCACTTTGTGTGCAAATTGCACAAGGCTCTCTATGGATTGAAACAAGCCCCACAGGCTTGGTTCAATCGGCTCTCTAGCTTCCTCTTGGAACTTGGCTTTATTGCCTCCCTGGTGGACTCCTCTCTCTTTATTCTGAAGAATAATTCTGTTCTTATTTTCATGCTAATATACGTTGATGATATTATTATCACAGGATCGGATCCAGTCACCATTCAGACACTGATCTCCAAGCTGCAACATGAGTTTCCTCTCAAAGACCTTGGCCCTCTTCATTTTTTTCTTGGAATACAAGCTTCTCGGACTCCCAATGGCCTGCATCTTTGCCAAGCCAAATACATTCACAGAATACTCACTCGCACCAACATGTTAGAAGCCAAGTCTGCCAAGTCTCCTTCCTCATCTGGAAGCAAACTCTCCAAATTTGATGGCACTCCATTACCTGATCCTACTGAGTATCGCCAGATTGTTGGGGCTCTTCAGTATTGTACTCTCACACGCCAGGATATCTCCTTCTCAGTTAACCAACTCTGTCAACATATGCATGCTCCCACCTCCACTCACTGGTCTGCCGCCAAAAGGTTTCTACGCTACCTCAAATCCTCTGTTGATCATGGATTACACTACACAAAAGGTCCGCTACATCTCTCTGCCTACTGTGACAGTGACTGGGCAGGGGACCCTGATGACCGTCGCTCCACATCAGGCTTTGCAGTCTTCCTTGGCCGCAATTTGATTTCTTGGAGTGCTAAGAAACAACCGATCGTCTCTCGCAGCAGCACCGAAGCTGAGTATCGGGCTCTCGCCATCACCAATGCTGAAATGTTCTGGTTGCGTATGCTTCTCAAAGATATTCATGTCTTCTTATCTACTACACCCACCATCTGGTGTGATAATGTCAGTGCGCTTGCATTGGCCTCCAATCCTATCTATCATGCCCGCACCAAACATATCGAGGTTGATTATCATTTTGTGCGCGAAAAGGTCCTAAATCAGGATGTTCTTCTCAAATTTATCTCCACCGATGATCAGGTGGTTGATGTTTTCACCAAAGGTTTAGGTTCTGCTCGGTTTGGTTATCTTCGGCTCAAGCTCATGGTGATTCCATCCCCCATTAGCTTGCGGGGGGGTGTTAGAGACAACCCAGCAGCCCAACGGCTAGTAGCCGTTGGAGACAACACAAGCTCCAGACTTGCTGCACATCATGTCCATTCAGCAAGTTCTCGAATCTCTTCTTTCCAAATCAGTTCCCCAAATCATGCAATCCCTCCAATCACGAGATTCAACCAGCGTGCTACGCAAGGAGTATCTCCTCCACACTCTGTCACTCCTCAAATCCTGGAACCAGCTGAGGCTATCAACTATATTAAGGAAGTTCCCAATCAGTCCAGAAAATCCTGTGCTTTGACTTACCATACTCTACCTATGTCAGATTTGAGTACGCAGCAAGGCTGCTCTCTCTCAAGGAAATTTACATCAGCAAATGGCAACATTTCCTGAATGCATAACACCTAGAATTCTCTGTAATTAATCACCATTTATTCTTTCTATATTTGGTTTAGTGTATGTATATAAAAGGAGCACTGCTATCCTTGTAAATTCAAGTTGAGAAAATACAATATACCTTCATTATTTTCACACAGGTTGCCTATCCCTAAGCTTCTCCCAAGTTTTAGCACAAGAGAAAATACCACTCTTTATGTCCCAAACTAGCTGATCAGTCTCCCCAAACAATTTCAAGGGAGCATTGGAGTACTAAATTAAAAAAAAAGAAAAAAAAAATGATGTATAGTTGAAGTTACACTTTAGTAATTTAATTAGTTATTTGAAAGCATACTAATGAGTGCCAAATATTGTATATTTAGACTCCTTAATTTGCATTTGTTAAAACTTTAACTTTGTTATTTTATGATTTCTTGGTTAGTTTTGGTGTTTCAGTGTTTTGCAGGACTTTGAGATAAAATGCAATATTTTCTATGAGACTTGCAAAGAAACATGAGAAGAAGTTGTTAGAGCCATTCAAAGCACAGGTGTTAGGGCTAACATGACAGCATCTTTAGAGAATCAAGCACCTGAAAGGCGCATAAGGGCTCAAGCACGATATCGATCGATTGACCAAGATAGTCGATTGAGCGCATTGTCGCTCGAGCAACCAAGATAGTCGATCGAGTGACAATCAGGGCTGAATTGACTTGCGCGAATTTCAATGCTCTGACGACTACTGACAATCCTATTAGGGTTTTCTAGGGGTGGAGACGACATTTTGAAAATATGGCCCTAAACCCTAGCGTTCTTTTCTCCTATTAGGGTTTAGAGGGGTAGATGTGCTATTTTGTAAAAATTGGGTTTAACCTAATTTTCTGCTATAAATGTTCCTTGCTAGGCACCACTTAGAGCATTCTGTACATTGTACATATCAATTTTCTTTCTTCAAAGCATTTGTTTTAACTCTTGCCTTGTTCTTTTCTTTTGTAAGTTAATATTTCTTTCATATTTATTTTAATTTAAAGTTATTTAATTTTCCGTTCTTCTTCTTTCTTTTCGTCAATTTAATTTATTTATCTTTATTTAGTTTTCGTTCTTCATTTCTTTCTCATTATTTTAATTTATCACTTTCTTTTTATTTAAAGTTATTAAATTTTTGTTCTTCTTTCTCTTCTTCGTTTTTATCGCTTCATATTTTTATTTCAAGAGTGTTTGGTGTTTTTAGTCATAAGAGGCTAAAAGCCTCATCAATGATAACACCTATATTCTTGTCATGATATTCATAGATTCGATGTTCTTGTGTTATATTCAAGTTTCATTTCAATTTATTGAATTATTTCTTTAGATTGATAATTTTTATTAGATATTTGTTGTAATTCAACCGATGGATACATCGATTGCTTTCTTTAAGATTGAGATATCTATTGTGATTTCCGGATACAATGGATGATTTCTACTATAAGGGATAATTGTTGTGATTTGTTTTAGTTGGATTCATAAAATGTTTTCACGCTTTGTTATTTAAGAACTTGAATATCGAGCTTCTTGAATCGAATTTATGAATAAAATGTAAGAGTATGGTGTTTGATTTGATTTGGTGAATTCCGATACCTTAGTATTTTTTTTCTTTGTGTTATTTATTCATTTTTTTTCTTTGTCCTTAAAAGAAATCCAAAATCGTGGCTCTAGGTTAAAACAAAATTAATTTAAATAGAAATTAATTTTATTTTCCTTACACATACTTTCCTGTGGATACGATCTCACACTTGCATGTACTAGGCTACATACGACTCGTGCGCTTACGAGTAAAATTTGCACATCACACACCGACAAAAGTGAGTTTTCAAGTGTCCAACATGAATGCGCATGCGGCTTGTCCCACATCGAAAAACCAATACTAAATACCAACCTCAGTTGTTTTTTTAAAAAGAGAAATGATATTTAACCACCCATGACATAATTATTCACCAACTTCATTTTTTTTTTAATAAAAATAAAAAATTGCAAAGGTGAACAATAATTTTGTCATGAAGTGGCCAAATATTATTTCTCATAAAAAAAGGATGCATATCCCAAATCTGATGAGTTAGATGTGCCATTCTCTTAGTTCAGTTAGGTGCATGTAAGCACTCGGCTAAGTTGCATGCCAACTATTTAAGCAGATATCTTTAAGATAAGTTTAAAGTTCAATACAAAATGAGACTTAAGCTTAGCCGAGTCGAGCGAGTGCTTCATAAAGCACTCGACTCGACTAGTAGGAGAGTTCAAGTTCGATCTCGCGCAAGTATTTCTTAATAGCGAGCCAAGCTAAGCTCAAATTTTTAAGTTTGTCACGAGCTTAAGTTGAGCTTGAGCTTGTGATGAGTGTGTACGAGCTCACGAGCTGAGCACGTACATCCATTACTCGCCCGAGTTCGACTCATTTACAAGCTTAGGACCCAACTGAAATATGTCTTAAAATGGTAAAGATTAACTTAAGCGCCAATTCTGGTACACTTTAGCAAAAGTTATGTCCGATTTTACTACACACTATGCGATATTGACCCAATTACACATAACTTTGCTGATTCTTGTTATGGTCTTCTTTGTCAAGATATTGTAGTGTCATTAATTCAGTATTTGATAATTCACCATCTGATGTGACTTTTACATTAATAGTGATTTTTATTGCCATGTCAAGAAGTGTGTAGTTGAGAGTGAGATCGAGTGAAAGTATATGTGCGTAGAATTTCTTTTTTAGTTAGGGAAATGCCACCCTTACACCCAATTCCCCACATTCAACCCATTACACCCTGATGTGGCATGTGGCATAAAAAATAAAATAAAAAAAAATAAAAAATTGCTTTAGATCTCAAACCTCCCACTTGTCCCTCCCACCCGTCCATTTCCACTCTCCCCCGTCCCTCCCACCCGCCAGTGACGGAGGCGACGTTCCCGGTTTGAATTCCCAATGGTGACGAAGACGCCGGTGATGGTGACGAACGGATGGATGAGGTGACGCGGAGGGTCCACAAACAGAAGTCTAGGTGGCGCGGGGCTGTGGCTTGCAGGGATCTGATTTCCCCAGCCAAAACAGTCGGATCGACTAGATCTCGGCCGGCTGGCAGGGATCTAGCCCTTCCCTGGCCAGGACGACCGGATCTGGCAAGGATCTGGCACTTCCCCTGCTAGAACGACCGAATTACAGGGTGGGTGGTGCTAGATGGTTCGGGGTGGGCGGGAGTTGGTGCCGGCGTGTTCTGGGCTGGGTGGTGCCTGGTGGTTCGGCATGTTCCGGGCTGTGTTCCAAACTTCCTTTGCTTTTGAGAAAGAAAACGATAAAAAATGAAAAAAAAAAAAAAGAAAAAAAGAAAAAAAGAAGAAGAAGAAATCTATGTGGTATTACCACGTCAGGGTGTAAGGGTAGAATTTCCCTTTTAGTTATGATGGCTAGTCACATGGAATTTTTTATTATTATTATTAATGTTTTAATTCTTTTTATTGTATCTCGTGGCTTCTAATATGCAAACCAGAAATCATGTGGTTAGTACAAATTTATGAACTCAGTATATCATGTCACGCCCCCGTTTTGGGAAATAAGAGAAACGTGAGTTTGAGTACTAAAATCATAAAATGGAAGCGTGCAATTACAACAAATAAATTTAAAACTCATATTTTAATTAAACCTTTCTATTAATAATCTATACAAAATCATGAACTCCAAAAGGAACAAATCATACTATACAATATTAGGGTTTGGCTGGTTCATCACGAACTATCGCTCTCAGCGAGGTCTACGCCCTTACAAGAAAAAAAGACTTCGTCTTACGGTTGTCATCTGGAGAGGGGTGGAGGAAGAAGGGGTGAGTTCGACAACTCAGTAAGGAAAATACAACACCAGGGGAAATAAAACATGCTATAAACCTTTATACCATAATCTTTAGTCATTTTCATAATGACAGATTTATTCTACTCACTGTTAAGAGTTAATTTCACATATGATGAATTGCATAAAGTAAATTGAATTACAACCTAAACCAATAGTATATTGTTTTTAATTTATTTTAGATGATTTAAGTGTTTTTGAATATATTAAGATTACGATGATGTTTAGAAGTATGAATATGTGATTTTAGATTGAGTATAAGTTAGAGATTCAAGTTATGAAAAATTGTCTGAGAAGTGATATGCTAGACTGTTTATGTTTTTATAAGAAAACACATATTAAAGCATGATTCATAAATGAATTGTATTGTTTTAGGACAGGTGGCATAGCATATGAACAATTAAAAAGAATTTGTAGAATATGAATAATGATATAAGAATGACAGTTTATAAATGAGAATGACAGTTTATTATGATCCAGTATATTCTTTTTATCAGTTTTCTCTTTAATCCTTTCTCTGTGGTTTAACCTCTTATAGACTCTACACCGCCAATTCCCGTGAGCGGCGCACGTTGGCTTTGTCCAAAGGACCTATAGACTCAGCCTGTCGTCACAGAGAAGAGTCGCCGGGTTGGGGATCTTCCCTAGGTGAAGGCCAACCTCGGATGGTAGCACACACCGACTTACGGTATGCTTGCCATGCTACCCTATGGGTACCAATTCTAACTGTAGTAGTGCTTCAAGGTTAAACAATTACTGCACATGAACGTTTTCTGTAATACTGTA